>NC_035437.2:141987146-142287146 GCF_002127325.2 Helianthus annuus | reverse complement strand
AGACAATCACACATGGTGATAGTGAAGAGAATCTTACGGTATCTCAAAGGTTGCCCAAACACCGGCTTGTGGTATCCTTGATTCGGTAACTTTTCTCTAACTGGTTATGTTGACTCTGACTTCGGGTGCTGTAAGTTAAATGCAAAGTCCACAACTGCTGGTTGTCAGTTCTTCGGAACTCGACTAGTCACCTGACAGTGCAAGAAACAAACCACAGTCGCTCTCTCGACGTGTGAGGCTGAATACACACCGAGGTTTGCAACAGCAAATGAGGGACTATGGTTTGCAATTCTTAGACACACCAATTTTTGTGGACAATGAGGCAGCCATTAATATTACTAAAAATCCGGTTCAACACTCAAAAACAAATATTGAGATTCGACATCATTTTATTCGTGATTGCTACGAGAAAAAATTGACTCGAATTGATTATATACACACCGACGATCAGAGAGCTGATTTTTACACAAAACCCTTTGATAAAACAAGATTTAATTATCTTTTGAAATTGAACGGGTTAAAGAATTTGTTTTCTGGGAGGGTGGTAGAGTGTGAAGCCGAGGAGGACGGTGATCAAAAGTGATCTGTGTCTAGTTGTCATGTTTTCTGTACAGTTTCTTTACTGCTTTTGATAAAACCAAAAACACAGAAATATGTTTTTGATTTTAGGGGGAGAAAGTTTATAGAAAATACAAAAACATGATAAAATTTCAAAAATGCAAAAACATTGAAAAAGAAAAAAAGAGTTTTGTTGTGATAAAGAGGAAATGATAGTACATCAGTGGACTATCACAACATGCTAAAGAAATGGAAAGTCAAAATGATTTTAAACAAGTCTTACTAATGATGTGCCAGTAGACTTCACACGATTAGTAGATTGTATTTGAGATATAAAGCTAAATATCAATACTTGCTTATCTCGTGGGGAACATCTCTCGGATATATGGGTAACCCCCGAAATCTTGTTTGAGAGATTGCCTAATTCTGAGATACTAGGTCTTGATACTGTTTGATATCTAGGGTATTATACCTGGTCTTTTGATATTGCGGAAGCAATGGCCTAGACCTAGTATAATACTTTATGCTCTTTGAAAGCTCACCCTTTGCACAAAAATTGATAAAATATCGAAAGATACGAATCAATTGCAGTTGAAGAAAAGATTCCCTAAAGGGAACACACCTAAAGTCGAGCCTTCATCTCTTTGACTGAACGGTAGTTCATACCTGAGCTCTCAAGGTCTCGCGCTAACCCGAATACAGATATCAGATTGGTATACTCACCTGTAAGACTAAATCTAGGGAATTTTGATACGGGAGTATATTCTGAGGTGGGACACGCGAATAAGTTTAAGTCTTTAAAATACTAATCCGTATCTCGAATCAATTGAAACTTGTGTAGAAGTTTAAGTGGACAACAATACTGACAATTAGAAGTGAATTTGTTTAAGATTTAAAGTTAAATCAAGATCAACGGTGTTAGTAATCATTCTCAAAAACTGATATGATCCTCTTACACGAACTCACAAAAAGATGTATGTAAATATGTTTGTACAGTTTACTGTTTCTTAAATCCAAAAACATTTCCTGTTTGTTTATAAAAAATGTTGTAAAATCCAAACAGATTTGATACTTCATCTTATTTTCGACAACAGACGTTGGGGATCTGGTGATCAAAGTCTCACAGTGCTAAACATGTTGGATCATTTGGGTTGGTTAAGAGAAAGTTTGAGAAAAGTGTTGGTAATTGCTCAAAATGTTTAAAAGTTCATTAATTTGAACTTAAAATGTTTCAGAATTGTCAGCGAGATCAAAATTTCGTCAGCCAACGTCATTAACTTAGACTTGGCAGGCTAAACAGTTGACCAGGGTCATTAAATTGGACTTGGTAAACTGAGTGTGGTGGTAAATAGTTAAGAAGTTAAGAATTAAAAATTAAAAAACTGAGAATTTTGAAAAAATAAAGTTTTCACACGAGGTGCCAACTCGTGTGAATTGGCCAAATAGTGTCAAACAAGGCCAGTCCGCACGAACTCACCAAATTGTTTCATCATTCATCTCGCACGACCTGGACCCTCTATATAAAGAGGAGACCAGATCGCGTGAAAGCATCTGTCACACCACATCGCACCAAACATACATCTTCAAGGCGACTTCGAGCGATCTGAGTGTTTTGAGAGATTTCTTGATTTTCAAGCCGTAATCTTGTGATATTGTTGATCGGAATCATCTTATAAGTTGGTTTGCACAACTTATAACATGGGAAAGGTAAAGATTGATGTTAATTTGAACGAAATCTCATGAAATCGCATGAACTCGGAAGAACAGAACCTTTGAACCTAGATCTAGGGTTATGTAATGGACTAAAATGAATAAAAAACACATCAGTGTACTCGGAATTTGATGAAGAACAGATCTATGGCTTCAATTTCATCATAAAAACACGTTTTAATCACCTGCAAAATCACTGTTCATAATGTGAGTTTCAAACGAAGTGATGACTCAGTTCGTATGAGATGGGCAGTTCGTTTGATGTTCCAGATCGTATGAAATCCAAATCGTTTTAGTTTGTCAGTTCGTTGGAACAACACACCGTTTGAAATTAATCAGTTCATATGGGATGGTCAGATCGTATGAAATCACATCGTATGAAACCAGTTCATTTGAAATGTCTAAACACTTTGGCACCAGACCGCATGAAATGGCCACTTCGCATGAAGGCCAGATCGTGTGAAAGTATAGTTGTGTTTTTGAAAATTGAGCAAAATGTTTAACTTGTTCATTTATGTTTGTGTTTCAGGTATCGAACGTAGAATTTGAACCGTCGCACAACATTTGCTGTGTCTATGATGAAACTCTATCAAAGATGACTGTTTTTAAGGAGATTTTACCGTTCATGAAGCGTTTGCCAATTCAAAAAGATTTGACGAATCAACATAAAGCATTCAAATCTCATGTTGCTCATTTCTGGAAGAATGCTAAATATGATGAAGCGAATAATGTGATTAATTCAAGTGTTAGCATAAATGGTGAAGATAAAGAAATTATAATCACTGAACAGCTTATACGTGAAGTGTTAGAGTTTCCAGATGATGATAACTCACCAACAGGGTTTCCAGAAAGAATGGTCAAAGGTTGTATGCTGAGAATGGGATATAACGGTCCGTTGAATAATGCAAATGATTTGAAAGCTTGTTTTATGAAGCCGTACAAATTCTTTATTCTTTCAGTGATTCATGCTCTAAGTCACAGAAAAGGTGGTTACGATGTCATGAAAGATTATCAGATGTGTATGTTGACGGCATTGGTGCTGAACAAGAAGTATAATTTTTCTAGAATCATTTTTCACTACATGAAAGATAACATTACTTCTGGCAGTAGGAGTTAGGTGTATCCAAGATTTGTGCAGATGATGTTGGATCATGCCTATCCAAATCTGGTGAAAGATGAACAGAATGATTTGATGATGTTGCATCACATGGATAATGAAACGTTAATCAGATTATCCAAGTACACAAAGAAGTGGCCGGAACCAAAGAAGACAGAATTTTTCGGGTACATCAAAGATGAGAAATATGAGGATCCTGATCCTGTAAGTCATCTGAAGTGGAGGAATGATACTGAGATGAAAGAAAAGAGTGCAGCTGATGAATTGACGAAGTTAGCAGATTTCTGTGAAACACGTAACGATTGGTATACAAAAGAAGAAAAGAAGAAAAGAGGTGGAAAGAGAACTCCAAAAGCTCAAGCTGAAGAAGGATCGTCTTCTCAACCGTAGAAAAAACATAGAAAGAAAGTAGTTGAAACTTTGTTGGTTGATGAACCAGAAGAAGATGAGACAGAAGCAAATGTTGAAAGAGATCAAGATCAGCTATCTTCGGAAACTGAGCGGTTGATAAAAGATATTGATGACACTCTGGAAGCTAGGAAATCAGCTAGTAAAATAGTAGTTGATGATGAAGAAAAGGGTTTATCTAGTTCTGAAGATGAGGGTGATGCTGAAGTTGATAAATGGATCAAAGAAAACTACGATCCAAGAGATAGAGAGAAACAAAACAAAAGAAAGAGGAGTGCGGATGATGATGATGAAACGTATGTTCCACCACCAGAAAATGTTCAGGGTGTACAAACACCATCTTCTAGAGGTAGAAAGAAATCAACTTCAAGGAAACGCGTCCAAACTCCAGCAGCACGAAGATGAAAATTCAAGGTGAAAATAAATCCACCACCAGAACTACAACAACCATCTTCACCACCACAACAACCATCACAACCACAACAACCATCACCACAATATTTACAATCACCACAATCATCACCACAACTTTGTATTTCATCACCGATTCATGAACAACCATAAATAACTTCACCACACATCTTACAAACACCACCAACCACACAACCACTAGTTCATACTACTCCTGGATCGTCTGGATTTCAAGATTTTCCACATATTCCAGAGAGTACAGTTCTTGAAAAGGTTGATGATTTTAGCTTTGTCAATGATGATCTTGTGAAAGAGTTGCAAAAGAAGGGGGATGAGGTATTAATTGAGAAAAAGAAGTTAGAGGAACGTGTCAAGTCTGTAGAATCTGAGAATTCATCGTTGTTGAAAAAGATTGAAGCTGATCAATCCGACATTGATATTCTGGAAGTTCGAATAGCAGAATTGGAAGAAGAAAAGGCTCGAAGGGATGAGCAGAATAAGTACTTCAAATTGAAAAATAAAGAATTAGAAGCCAATAATGCTAAAAAAGAACATGAAGCGTATATGATGAAGAAAGTGTTGGAAAATTTGATTGGTAAGCCGATTGAACAAAGGTTTGAAGAGATAGAAGTTGAGGAAGTTAGGGCACGACGTGAAGCTGAAATAGAAGCTGGAATGAAAGATAAGGGTAAAGGTGTTCCAGTTGAAGATGTTGCTCAAGTGACAGAAAAGGAGATTGTTGTGTCCGAGCCGACAAAAGTTCTAGATCCTTGTCCGATAAGTTCTGTGTCTGGAGAAATTGACGATAATGATGAAGATGATGAAGAAGATGAAGATGATATTTTGAAAGATGATGCAGATGATGTTTATTCTATACATAGTGATGATGATGATAATGGAAATGATGATGATGATCAAGGTACTTCGGGTATTAAAGTCACTGAAGCGTCTCAAGAAGAGAAGATTGATGAATATCTTCATGATGATGCAAACGAAGAACCTGAGAATGCAAGTGGAAAGGGGGAGCATGGTGATGCTGAGAAAGATGATGAGAATGTTGATAAGAGTACAAGATTGATTCTACATCTTGAACATGATGTAGAAGAAGGAGAGATCTTGCATACTTATACAAGAGCTGAGATTGTTAAAATGATGGTTATTGAAGACAGTGAGTTTAACTTCGATTTTGAGGAGGAGTTGAACAAGTTTGATATAAATCAGCAACCAGAATATCAGTACAAATACGTTGAAGATGCTGATAACTATGACAAAGTGGAAGTGGAAGACTAGAGTTTTTCAACACTTGCTGAGCTTTTCAGTCAAGCTAATGAGGATGAATTGCGAAGAAAAGTTGTTGAAAGTGTTAAGAATAAAAGTTTTCAAGAAATGTCGAAAGAAGAACAACGCGAAGAGAAAAAGAAGTGGTTCAGGAAAGATACAGAGAGAAAATACAAAAGACCACTGAAGTATTACAAAAGAGATAGAGAAGTTTCTCTTGGAGATATAATAAGTTGGGGTTATTTGCCACAAGTCAACGCTTATGCAATCAGAAGAGAGTTCGGTGTTCAGTATTTCGAGTATATTCAAGATATAATGTCTCTGCCTTGGTGGGATGTTGAAGAATTGCCCAAAGTCAGAACGTTATCATATCCAGTCAGGGTTCACGATATGCCTACAAGGGGGTTGATGAAATTTGAAGCATTCAAAGAATTTCGTCACTGGAAGCCACATTATCCGAAGAAAATCAAGAAGACGGATTCTGTTACAAGCATTGAAGAAACAATCTTGCAGATCAAGAAGCCCAGAGTTATAAAGAATATTCCATTGCCGAAGATGGAACAGAATTTTCACGAAGGGTTCGTATGCTGGGTGTATAGCTGCATGACAACCGAAGCAGTGATTGTATACAAGGTTGGGAATGAAAGCAGATACATTCATCTGTACGATCCAATGTGGATTGTGAGTTGTTCTGCGAAGGATATCGAGTGTTTGTTTGTGAACAAAATTGGGTATAAAGCTGAAGATAAAGATCAAGCTCTGCAGTTTCAGAAAGTTGCTACGATATGTTTTCAGAAAGGTATAAATTCTGAAAATAAGTGGTTATCAAAGTGGAGAAAGATTGAAAAGGAAGAGTTTATGAAAGCTGAGAAGGAGAGAAAAGAGTATGAAGAGAAAGACAAGATTGCAAGATTTACATGTGTACAAAGACTTGCTGAGGAAGAAAAGAAAGCTGCTAAAGAGAAAGAACAACTCAGGAAAGCGTTATTGAAGAAGCCAAAGCGTCATGAGAAGAAGTTCAAGACTTTGTGAAGATTGTTTTGAAGACAGGCTGACTGAAGACTGCGGCAATATCCAAGGGGGAGTTTGTTGATGCATAATGTCTATCGCCTACGTCATCAGTCTGTGTCATGTCAAGTTTATGTAATTGTGTTTAAAATGTATAGTTTATGTGTAGAGCCCAGTTCACACGACCTGGAAGGTCCGGGTTGCACCGTTAACCAGTTCGTGCGGACTGAGCTTCATATTTGGTGCGAACTGGAGATCCTATAAATAGGTGTGTTGTGTTTTTCATTTGGAACTTTCCAGAGAATCTCCAAACGAAGTGCTGACGAATTCTCTCTGTACCTGAAAGTTTATAATCAATGGAAAACATGTTTAAGGTGACTTTCTTGTGACACCTGTGTCACTTCAACCATCAAACAAATATCAAACCAATGAAATATTGTATTTCATACTTGGGATTTTGTGTAAATATGTGTATCATTCGCACATATCAATTCTTGTTCGATTTCGGGCTTTAAATCGTTAAAGTCAAACTGCGTTTGACTTTCTGCTTTGACCAGTTTATGGTCAACGCGAAGTTCGTTTGAACTTCATAACGTGAGCGTAATCACGATGGTTATAGTTCCTAGTAACTATACCTACTGATTACCACGTTATCTAAGCTCAGTGACGAGTCGTAGCTTCGGTCAAAATGCGTTTCTCGCGTATTTTGTAACCAAGCTACCTTTAGGTGTGACAACCCGACTTCTTGAGGTTAGTATTATTCTATTTCCCGACTCCCGTGTTGTATTTACATATCCTAGACTTGTGTGTTAGTGAGTATATGTTACAAACTTGTACTTATTAATGAGTAACGCATTCGAATACTGGATTTGCTAAGGCATCATATAACCGAAAGATCTATCCTTCGACCCAGGATAGGACCCTTCGACAATCCTTCGGACTAAGAAGGATCCTTCGATCCAAGACTCAATCCTTCGACCTAAGAAAGATCCTTCGAACTGAGGCCTAATCTTTCGGCCCAGTCTTTTCAACGGGCTTGGCCCGTTCCTGTCTGTGGTTATATACGTAAATGCATGTGGGACGCTTAGTTAACTTTTAAAAACCCTAGTTTCCTCTTGTGCGACGGCAGCAAGCTTCAAGACCTTTTTCCCTTCTCTTTGGAATCCGATTCAGTATTGGATTGTGGTTAGTGATTCTAGTTCCGATTGGTGCTTTAGTATATGATTGATCTTGGTTAATTGTGTGTGTGATAAAACATGTACGTGTGTCTAATTCTGAATAGTCGGCTAAATAGTGTCCTACGATTTTGATGATCTTGTCGTGTTAATTGATTTAACTGATAATCGAACACTTGATTACACGATTTCATTGTTAACCGATCTTGTTGCTAGTTGATCGCATGAGGGCCGATTTAATTGCATATGTATATACCTGATGATTGATAGCATTTGTATGTGCGATAGATATTGTTCATCTGAATCGGATTGTTCATATTGTAATCGGTTGGTATGTATGTTTTGGAAAATACTTATGTTAATCGGATTGTTACGCCATGGGTTCGAGTATTGATCTTGATTAGTTATGAACTTGTTGTGTTTTAAAGTTAACCTGATTGAATGTAAATAGGTTGTGTTCATGTATGGTTCGATTAGGGTTCTTGAGAAACAATTGAAATCTGCCTGTTTGATCGATGACGTACTGAAACTGTTAGGAATTGATAGTTGACCGAAAGATATTGTGTTGACCGAAAGATAGTTGTGTTGACCGAAAGATATTGTGTTGACCGAAAGATATTGTGTTGACCGAAAGATAGTTGTGTTGACCGAAAGATATTGTGTTGACCGAAAGATAGTTGTGTTGACCGAAAGATAGTGTGTTGACCGAAACATAATCTGTGTGTCGAAGGATAACTATGTCGAAACATAGCTGACGTGTCGAAAGATAACCATGAATCGTAAGATGATAACTGTGTATCGAAAGACGTGTCGAAACATAATTGTGATAATTGTGATAATTGTTAGACCGAAGGATGTGTAATGTGAATCGAATGATAGTTGATTATTAAATGTGAAAGAATATGTGGTGTGCTTGTATGCAAACTGACTGTTAAATGTGAATATCATAGGGCTTGGTAAATCACTGTGGTTAAACGAATAATTAATTCTACCGAGCAATCCCAGGTGAGTTCACTACACTCGAGCATGCGTCCCAGTGGTTGGGGACAGTCAGGGGGTATCCCGTGGGAGGGGATGAGTCTTTGGGTAAAAACGGGTATATTGGTTAATGATCTCACCTATCATCTTTTGTAAGTCCCTCATCGGATATTAGTTAGTAGCGCTACTTAGGTTTGGCACCCTCACCCCGTGCCTGTAGAGGACGGAGGTGAACTAATGACCCAGTCTGGCCCAGTACTAGATAGGAGTACGTGGGAAGGGCAGTCCGTGAGCCGTCCGTGTTTGGAAATGAGATATTAACAATATTACTTGCTTTGGGTATTAAACTGTTTTACAAACACCGGGTAACAAACGTTTTCTAAATCTGTGAACTCGCCAGCTTTGTCTGATACGTGTGTTACATGCTCGCAGGTCCTTAGGTACTTTGAAAGCAGGAACTTGCTGGCTGGAGGGTGCGAGTGGTCATGGTTGCTTGATGGATTTATTATTAGACATTTATTTACTATGAATGATTGGATAACATTTATATTACGATACTTTAACGCTTCCGCTAAACTTATGGTTTTTGATTAACTTATGTTGGGATTTCAGTATCTTTAAATAATGAAGTTTTATTTCATACTTGTGTTTCAATGTAATCGGTGGCTCATTGCTAGTCGTCACACGCCTAGCAGGGACACTCCCTAGATGGTAATTTTGGGGGTGTGACAGTTTGGTATCAGAGCCACTGGTTATAGTGAATTGGTTTTAAAAATGTCTTCTAAAACCAGACTATAACTGAACTGATACGACATACTGATACGACATGGACCATGACACTCAACTCCAGGCAGCAAGGTTCGTCTCTTGTTTACTACTGTATAGCATAGCTAGTACATACTCATGATTGGTATCACACTCGAACGCACATATGATGTTACAATATGAATTACTATGCTACCTGTCCATACTATGTGTTTTAAGAGTAGGACTCTTCTTGTGTTTACATGATCTATGTTGTGATATCGACGGTCGTACTGCATGGATTAGGGGAAACCTTCTAACATGAGTAGGGAGGAACTGAGATAAGCATGCAAATCAGGTTATTATTATGGGTGCACACATAATAACAACGTGGGGTGCATGTGAGTCCCAGTAAATCTCGACAAGTGTGAAAAAGGAATCCCGCGTTGTTAGTCAATGTTGTGTTAGAACCTCAAAAACTGTGAATACTATAGCAATACTTGACATCTGTTTGAAATAGTCTGTTAATTCGTTACCTCTCCCCATACTTATAGAATCATGAACGGACGTGGTGGAGGTCGTCGTGGTGGACGTAATGGAGGCCGCGGTGGTGGGCGTGGCGAAATTCATATGACCCAAGCAGAGCTAGAAGCATTACTCAACGCCCAGGTGGCTGCAGCCTTGGCAGCTTATCAGGCTGGTATGACATGTACCAGACATTCCTTTCCTTTGAGTCGTGAACTCGAATCTTACTTGTTGGTTTATTTTCTCTCGTTAATAGGTCAGCCGGCGCCACAAAACCAGCCTCACCCCCCGGTCTGCACTTTTAAAACTTTCATGGATTGCAAGCCACAGACCTTCAGTGGCACTGAAGGGGCTGTGGGACTTATACGCTGGTTCGAAAAGGCGGAGTCAGTGTTTGCGATATGTAACTGCCCAGCTGGGGATAGGGTAAAGTTTGCTGCAGGCACGCTTCTGGATGGTGCCTTGACCTGGTGGAATGCCCAGGTCCAACTGCTAGGGATTGAGGCGGCGAACGCCACTACGTGGGAGGATTTCAAAGAACTGATGAGAGAGGAATACTGTCCTCGAGATGAGATAGCGAAGTTAGAGAATGAGTACTATCATCTGACAATGGTGGGGTCTGAAATCGAGGCATATGTGAAGCGGTCGTATGAGTTAGCTGATTTGTGCCCAAACTTGTCCCGACCCATGCCACGAAGAATCGAGTTGTTTATTAAGGGGTTACCTCCACGGGTGAAGGGTTTAGTTACAGCGGCGAACCTCAACAACCTGACCCAGATCGTTCGTTTGGCGCATAAAATCACTGATCAGGAGGTGGAGAGCGGGGATCTACCACCGCGTATTTCTACTACCACTGCTACTACTACCGCTACTACAGCTACTACTCCTGCCATAGACAGCAAGCGTAAGTGGAACGATACCGACAAGGGGTCCAACTCAGCACAGCCTCAGAAGAAGGCAGATACTGGCAACACCCGCAGTTTCAGTCAGACGGCATCAGTGAATCAGAACTCGAGCAACAGATCAGGGCAGGGATCATATGCAGGGAAGCTACCCCTGTGCAACAAGTGTGATTTTCATCACAAGGGGCAGTGTACTCGGGTTTGTTTTCGGTGTAATCGACCGGGGCACAAGGCCAAGGATTGTAGGGCCGCACTTCCAGCTCAGCAGCAGCCAGCGCAGCAGACGGGTAGGCAACAGCCCCAGCAAGCTCGGGGTACTCAGAGGGGGTGTTATCAGTGTGGGGCTGAGGGGCACTTCAAACGAGACTGCCCTCAGCTAAGACAGAACACAGGGAGTGGCAACGGGAACAACAATACAGGGAACAACGGGGGTAATGTTGCGCGTGGGCGCGGGTTTGTGCTGGGAGCTGGGGAAGCGCGGAACGACGGCAACGTGGTTACTGGTACGTTTTCGGTAAACGGTGTTATTGCTTCTATTTTATTTGATTCTGGTGCCGATTGGAGTTACGTGTCTCTAGAGTTTGGCTCTCAATTAGGGTTAAGTCCTACACTCCTCGTAATGAAACACATAGTAGAAATCGCAAATGGTAAAACAATCGAAGCTACACATGTTCTGTTTGGGTGTAAAATCGACCTTCTGGGTCAAGTCTTCGACATTGACTTGATACCTATTACTCTTGGAAGCTTCGACGTGATCGTTGGTATGGACTGGTTGTCCAAGTACCAAGCGGAGATTCTCTGTAAGGAGAAGATCATACGTGTTCCCCTTCCCAGTGGGGAATTTTTATCAGTTCAGGGTCATCGCAGCGGGACCCCAGTTAGTATTGTTTCGGCAATGAAGGCTCAGAAGTATTTGCGTAAGGGCTATCCTGCTATATTAGCTCTTGTTACCGATTCATCGTCTGATGAAAGGAAGATCGAGGATCTTCCAGTTGTCCGGGAATATCCTGATGTATTTCCTGAGGAACTCCCTGGGTTACCTCCACATCGTCAGGTGGAATTCCAGATTGATCTTGCCCCCGCGGCAGCCCCAGTTGCTCGTGCTCCTTATCGTCTAGCGCCGGGAGAACTGCAGGAACTATCGAATCAACTCCAAGAGCTGTTGGATAGGGGTTTCATCCGACCTAGCTCTTCCCCCTGGGGAGCCCCAGTCTTATTTGTGAAGAAGAAGGATGGGTCCTTACGAATGTGTATAGATTATCGCGAGCTTAACAAAATGACAATTAAAAACCGTTACCCTTTGCCGCGTATTGACGACCTGTTTGACCAATTGCAAGGGTCAAGTTTTTACTCCAAGATCGACTTAAGGTCGGGTTACCATCAAGTACGGGTCCGAGAGGAAGACGTTCCCAAAACTGCATTTCGAACGCGATACGGTCACTATGAGTTCTTGGTTATGCCATTCGGGTTAACCAACGCACCAGCGGTTTTCATGGACCTCATGAACCGTGTGTGCAAGCCATACCTTGATGACTTCGTTATCGTTTTTATTGACGACATTCTAATTTACTCCAAGAACAAGGAGGATCACGAACGACATCTACGCCTTATCCTAGAACTCCTGAGGAGGGAGCAGTTGTACGCGAAATTTTCAAAGTGCGATTTTTGGATTCGAGAGGTACATTTTCTGGGGCATATAGTTAACGAGATGGGCATACATGTGGATCCTGCCAAGATCGACGCCATTAGGAATTGGGCGGCACCAAGGAACCCTTCGGAGGTGCGACAATTTCTCGGTCTAGCAGGATATTATCGTCGTTTCATTCAGAACTTCTCAAAGATTGCTCAGCCACTCACCTCATTAACACAGAAGAAAGTAGTCTATTCTTGGGGGACGAAACAGGAGGATGCTTTCCAGCTTTTGAAACAAAGGTTATGCAGCGCGCCAATCTTATCTCTACCGGATGGCACTGAGGATTTTGTAGTTTATTGTGATGCTTCGATTCAGGGTCTCGGTTGCGTGTTGATGCAACGCGAGAAGGTGATAGCTTACGCTTCTCGACAGTTGAAGGTTCACGAGAGGAACTACACGACACACGACTTGGAGTTAGGAGCAGTGGTGTTTGCACTGAAGATTTGGAGGCACTATTTATACGGTACGAAATGCACCATCTATACCGACCACAAGAGCCTTCAGCACATTTTTGACCAGAAAGAATTGAATATGCGACAGCGTCGCTGGGTAGAGTTGTTCAACGATTACGAGTGTGCCATCAAATACCACCCAGGTAAAGCTAACGTGGCAGCTGATGCACTCAGCCGCAAAGAGACAAGGCCTAAACGGGTTCGCGCACTACAACTCACTATTCATTCCAACCTTCCTGATAAGATTCGTACAGCTCAGACTGAGGCATTGAAGGAAGAGAACATCGAAGCAGAGGGTTTGCGCGGTATGGAAAAGCAGCTTGAGCAGAAATCTGATGGTATCTACTATATCATGGAAAGGGTATGGGTTCCTCTGTTTGGTGATCTTAGAGAACTTGTGATGGATGAAGCACACAAGTCACGATATTCTGTTCACCCGGGGTCAGACAAAATGTATCACGATCTTAAGGTTATGTATTGGTGGCCGAATATGAAAGCCCTCATCGCCACATATGTGAGTAAATGCTTAACTTGTGCTAGAGTTAAAGCAGAACACCAGAAGCCTTCGGGTCTACTACAGCAGCCAGAAATACCTAAGTGGAAATGGGAACAGATCGCTATGGATTTCGTTACTGGATTACCGCGGACTCAGGCTGGAAACGATACTATATGGGTAATTGTTGATCGACTCACGAAATCGGTACACTTTATAGCAATTAAGGAAACAGATAAATTTTCGCAACTTGCAGCAGTGTACCTTAAGGAGGTGGTTGCTAGGCACGGAGTGCCAACTTCTATCATCTCGGATCGAGATCCGCGTTTTACTTCTGAACTATGGCAGTCTATGCATAAATTGTTCGGTTCGAAACTCGACATGAGCACTGCTTACCACCCACAGACGGATGGTCAGAGTGAGCGCACTATTCAGACGCTTGAAGACATGCTGCGGGCATGTGTGATCGATTTTGGGAAAGGGTGGGAGAAACACTTGCCGTTAATAGAGTTCTCCTACAACAACAGCTACCACACAAGTATTCAGGCAGCCCCGTTCGAGGCGTTGTATGGGCGGAAATGTCGTTCTCCTCTCTGCTGGGCAGAAGTAGGTGACAGTCAACTCACAGGTCCTGAATTCGTTCTGGAAGCTTCACAAAGTATAGCTCGGATCAGGGATCGTATGGCAGCAGCGCGTGATCGACAGAAAAGTTATGCTAACAAGCGTAGAAAGCCTTTGGAGTTCGAAGTTAATGATCGAGTCATGTTGAAAGTTTCACCGTGGAAGGGTGTTGTACGCTTTGGGAAGCGTGGCAAGCTCAACCCCCGTTACGTTGGGCCATTCAAAATCCTAGAGCGGATCGGTAAGGTCGCCTACAGACTTGAGTTACCTGCAGAACTAGGCAATGTTCACGATGTGTTTCACGTTTCTCAACTAAAGAAGTGTCTGGTTGATGAGACACTAGTTGTGCCACTTCAAGAGCTCAAGTTGGATGACAAGCTGCAGTTTGTTGAAGAGCCTATTGAAATCATGGATAGGGAGGTCAAGGTGCGTAAGCACAGTCGAATTCCGATTGTTAGAGTTCGTTGGAATTCAAGGCGTGGACCGGAGTTCACGTGGGAACGCGAGGATCAGATGAAACTAAAGTACCCTCACCTCTTTCCCAAAGACAAGGCAGAGTCAAGCAAAACTAGTGAATCTCGGGACGAGATTCCCCTTCAAGTTGGGGATGATGTAACACCTGGGGAAAATCCGCAACAATCTTGAATTGTCACTTCACTCTCTCGTACCTATTTGCTAAATTTCGGGACGAAATTTCTTTCAAGTTGGGGATGATGTGACAACCCGACTTCTTGAGGTTAGTATTATTCTATTTCCCGACTCCCGTGTTGTATTTACATATCCTAGACTTGTGTGTTAGTGAGTATATGTTACAAACTTGTACTTATTAATGAGTAACGCATTCGAATACTGGATTTGCTAAGGCATCATATAACCGAAAGATCTATCCTTCGACCCAGGATAGGACCCTTCGACAATCCTTCGGACTAAGAAGGATCCTTCGATCCAAGACTCAATCCTTCGACCTAAGAAAGATCCTTCGAACTGAGGCCTAATCTTTCGGCCCAGTCTTTTCAACGGGCTTGGCCCGTTCCTGTCTGTGGTTATATACGTAAATGCATGTGGGACGCTTAGTTAACTTTTAAAAACCCTAGTTTCCTCTTGTGCGACGGCAGCAAGCTTCAAGACCTTTTTCCCTTCTCTTTGGAATCCGATTCAGTATTGGATTGTGGTTAGTGATTCTAGTTCCGATTGGTGCTTTAGTATATGATTGATCTTGGTTAATTGTGTGTGTGATAAAACATGTACGTGTGTCTAATTCTGAATAGTCGGCTAAATAGTGTCCTACGATTTTGATGATCTTGTCGTGTTAATTGATTTAACTGATAATCGAACACATGATTACACGATTTCATTGTTAACCGATCTTGTTGCTAGTTGATCGCATGAGGGCCGATTTAATTGCATATGTATATACCTGATGATTGATAGCATTTGTATGTGCGATAGATATTGTTCATCTGAATCGGATTGTTCATATTGTAATCGGTTGGTATGTATGTTTTGGAAAATACTTATGTTAATCGGATTGTTACGCCATGGGTTCGAGTATTGATCTTGATTAGTTATGAACTTGTCGTGTTTTAAAGTTAACCTGATTGAATGTAAATAGGTTGTGTTCATGTATGGTTCGATTAGGGTTCTTGAGAAACAATTGAAATCTGCCTGTTTGATCGATGACGTACTGAAACTGTTAGGAATTGATAGTTGACCGAAAGATATTGTGTTGACCGAAAGATAGTTGTGTTGACCGAAAGATATTGTGTTGACCGAAAGATATTGTGTTGACCGAAAGATAGTTGTGTTGACCGAAAGATATTGTGTTGACCGAAAGATAGTTGTGTTGACCGAAAGATAGTGTGTTGACCGAAACATAATCTGTGTGTCGAAGGATAACTATGTCGAAACATAGCTGACGTGTCGAAAGATAACCATGAATCGTAAGATGATAACTGTGTATCGAAAGACGTGTCGAAACATAATTGTGATAATTGTGATAATTGTTAGACCGAAGGATGTGTAATGTGAATCGAATGATAGTTGATGATTAAATGTGAAAGAATATGTGGTGTGCTTGTATGCAAACTGACTGTTAAATGTGAATATCATAGGGCTTGGTAAATCACTGTGGTTAAACGAATAATTAATTCTACCGAGCAATCCCAGGTGAGTTCACTACACTCGAGCATGCGTCCCAGTGGTTGGGGACAGTCAGGGGGTATCCCGTGGGAGGGGATGAGTCTTTGGGTAAAAACGGGTATATTGGTTAATGATCTCACCTATCATCTTTTGTAAGTCCCTCATCGGGTATTAGTTAGTAGCGCTACTTAGGTTTGGCACCCTCACCCCGTGCCTGTAGAGGACGGAGGTGAACTAATGACCCAGTCTGGCCCAGTACTAGATAGGAGTACGTGGGAAGGGCAGTCCGTGAGCCGTCCGTGTTTGGAAATGAGATATTAACAATATTACTTGCTTTGGGTATTAAACTGTTTTACAAACACCGGGTAACAAACGTTTTCTAAATCTGTGAACTCGCCAGCTTTGTCTGATACGTGTGTTACATGCTCGCAGGTCCTTAGGTACTTTGAAAGCAGGAACTTGCTGGCTGGAGGGTGCGAGTGGTCATGGTTGCTTGATGGATTTATTATTAGACATTTATTTACTATGAATGATTGGATAACATTTATATTACGATACTTTAACGCTTCCGCTAAACTTATGGTTTTTGATTAACTTATGTTGGGATTTCAGTATCTTTAAATAATGAAGTTTTATTTCATACTTGTGTTTCAATGTAATCGGTGGCTCATTGCTAGTCGTCACACGCCTAGCAGGGACACTCCCTAGATGGTAATTTTGGGGGTGTGACATTAGGTATCAAAACCGTTTGTTTTGATACCAAACCTGTTTTCTAACTTTGTTAAACGTGTTTCGACATGTTTAGCTCGTCACTTTTAGTTTAGTGCTTGTGTAAAGTCGTAAGTCAAGCGGACTAAACACCCGCTTAGACTTTCGAACCCGACCCATTTGGTCGATTATTAGGATCCGACCAAACACTTTAGGTGACCATAGTTGTATAGGGAATAACCTTCCGAGGTTATACCTTATGGTCACGTCGTTTAAGTAGTTGTATGATAAGTAGTTCTTATGCCTTAGGAAAATTACCAAAATACCCTTTTGCGCCAAAATTCATTTTAAGCCTATGTAACGTAATTTTTGACATCTAAACTGATTTAACAACAATATTAAACATGTTAAGGCATATCTTGCTTGTCATAGGACTAGTTAGGCGTTCCGAATGCGTTTTACGCAAACGACGCGTTAAAGTAGCATAAGCTTCCTAAACGGGTCGTAATGGGTCAAAAGCACTTAGGATAGGTTTCGTTTTAGTACGTAGGCTTTGTTAAACCATATTACATAAGTTCCCATACTTATTTGGTTTACGAACCTTCGTACTACCCGATCCTCCGATAGGTCCGTTTATTAATGTAGATACCTATATAGGTGCCGTTTGATTTCCGTGATCTTCTAGCTTTGCTTGGTGGTTATCCTAAGACTTCTAAGCACCCTCAAGTGAGTACATAGACCCCTCTTTTACAGTTTTTCAAACGTTTTGGGGTGAAACACATGTGCCTACTTGTTACTTTCAGCATTTTCATGTTTTCGCATTATATACTTGCTATGTTCATTAGTACATTATTAGTACATGATTTCATTATGTTTTTGCTATGTATGTCCATTGTGTGCATACTTAGTACATTGTTTTACATGACATTTTCATGCTATGTATGTTTACCATACTTAGTACATCATTTTACATGACATTTTCATGCTATGTATGTTCATCATACTTAGTACATTTTACATCACATGCTATGTATGCCCGTTGTGTGCATACTTAGTACATCGTTTTACAAGACATCTTATACTTGGTATCATGCTACGTATGTCCATCCGTCGCATACTTAGTACATTGTTTGTGCATTCTTACCTATGGTTTGGTTGTTACATATTTCACTTGCCATACATGACATTTTGTTTACACAATACTTGATTGACATTTGACAACGGTTTAGACATGGGCAATTTACATTGGTGGTTTATGTGGGTAAGTGATTTGAGTAACGAGACGTATGTAATGTGATACAAGCATGGTGGATACGCCGCTGGTACTTCCTATATATAAGTGCTTGTATTATATTACATGGCGTAGCATTATTTGAATCATTCATTTGGACTTATACATTTTTTACACAAATAACATATTTTTCACAAGACATTGTTTTACAAAACAGTTTGTTTTATACAAACTCCTTTTTACTTGGTTATTCACTTAACCTTACATCATTCTTTTTAACTATACCTATCTATCATCGATTTTCAAACGTTTTATAAAAGCAAACACTTAAACTGGATTTATGACAAGTTTTTGGTTAAACATCTTCTTAAACCTAAGTCATAAATCATGTTTTTCATAAAACCTATGTACTCGCCGGCATTTTTATGCTGATGTATTTTCACATGTGTTTCAGGTACAATAGTTGATGATATAGTTGATGATACTTGATGATGATATTGATGCATGCTCACATAGGATTGGACGAGGCCTTAGTGACATTAAAAGATGCAAGACTAGTTAATTTTTGTTATGTTTCTTTATTGTTAAGACATTGTAACTCATTTAATTCAATAAAACGAAATTTGTTTAATCCATGGTTGTGAAACAATGATTCTGTTACAACACTCCCCGACGTTTCCGCCACGTTTTGTTGTTTTACGTGGTCGGGGTGTGACAGAAAAGTTGGTATCAGAGCCAATGGTTATAGAGAATTGGGTTATTAGTAATGCTTTGACCTAGACTATAACCTTCCTAGGACCCTAACGCGAGTTTACTTGCGTTTAGTCATAAAACAATACCGTCACTTATCCTTAGGTGACAACCACAACAAGAACATAAATTTGATCTGCTTTGAAAACTAATCATCTGTTCTAGGATGATTGATTACTAGGTTTTGAACCCTTTGTTATAAGGTTTCGAACCCTTTAAGTTTTCAAAATCTCGTCAAAGTTTGGGTCTAAATAATGTGAACACGTGCAAACTTGAAGAGTGGGTGCCTGTACCCTGGGTCTTCTGTCTAAGGCTAGAGTGTTCGTACAAATCCGCAGTATCGGACCAGTCACTCTTACCAGGGAACTCTTGGGGTGAGTGTCCACTTATAGGCGAGCATGTCTTCGCGATACATTATATTGACCCGCTTACTTTGATTAGTCACCATCTCATTTGTTTGCCTTTGGTAACAAACAAATGGTCATAATCTTCATGTGTTGTCATTCTCTATTGGCTATCTTTCGCTTGTTTCCTCCTATGCCTTTCATTTCCTTCAAGATGCCTCTTCATTGCAACAACACCCAAATGTCTGAACCTGGTGCTGCAACTACCCAGCAAATAGGCGTCGTACTCCAGAGGACCGTTGATTTAGCTATCACCATGACTCGCCTCAGGGATGAATCCGTATAAGGGAACTGCTCCTTGGTGCAACCAATGCCACCGTCATCATCCGAATCAAATACACTGTTTCAAATGTACCCACAGTGGACGATGGGGACATTTGGTTAACATGTGCCACTTTGCAATCCAAAGCAAAGCTGTTACAAACCCTGCTGCTGCTTAACCTTCAATTTCTGCTACATATGTCGCCTTGGCATATCTAGCGCCTTAACCTCATGAACTTTCTACCTTGTGTATCGACGTAAGCACGCCTAGTGCAAGGTGTCGGAACACCTCTCGTTACACAAACTCCAAAATCCATATAGGATCTTTCTATCCTCATAATTAGATCCTTGTGGTGAGTAACATTCATCGGAGTCCTTAATTAAATTCTCTGTATGATTCAATACGTACATTACAATTCAATAAGGACAAAGCCGAATTCCTATTAAGATTTTTCTATCTTCATAAATAGATTCTTGAAAATGATTAAAGTGCCAAATGAAATCCACGGATTGGATTCCTGGTGTACATTAAGTATCCGCGTCCAAAGATAACAAATTAATAACTGAGTTAAGCAATTATGTGATTATGTGTTTATGTGTTACCTTTTTATGTTTTGTGTGATCCAAATTTTGTTATCCAAATCCTCATAGAATCTTCCATATCTTCGTATAAAGGATTCATAGTAGGATATCCAAAGGTACTATCTTAAATCCTTAATGTACTTCTACGTTGTAGTTAAGTACCTGGGGTTGTGAAGTACTATTCCATAAATTAGACCCCTTGAGTGGTCTAGTTAAACAGATTGATCCAAAAATCTGGTTAGGAATATCATGTGATGAAATAGCTGAAAAGACTCCTTGGTGGTCAAATTAAAGTGATCATTTGTCGATCTAATTAAAAGGACCCTATGGTAGTCTAGCCACACTCATTACAGGTTTGATTTTTCTTCCCCTACACATTATGAAATGTACTGTGCGGACTGTGCAAGGAATTACGTAATTATGGACGCGTACATAATTATGGAATTTAGTGCACAGAAACCACAGCGAGTTTTGTCATGCGTCTAGAGTGAACCCTGTTCATTTCCAATTCTGATGAAGCACCCGTTGAAGAAAAATGAACTAGCTACTCATTTTTCACTTCTGAAAGAATATCCGTTGATGGAAATGAATATCCGTTTGTTTAATCCTTCATTTCCGTTCTGATGAAGAATCCGTTGAGGAAAATGACTCATTCCGTTCATTTTCGCTTCTGAAGAATATCCGTTGATGGAAATGAATATCCGTTTGTTTAATCCTTCATTTCCGTTCTGATGAAGAATCCGTTGAGGAAAATGACTCATTCCTTTCATTTTCCCTTCTGAAGAATATCCGTTGATGGAAATGAATATCCGTTTGTTTAATCCTTCATTTCCGTTCTGATGAAGAATCCGTTGAGGAAAATGACTCATTCCGTTCATTTTCGCTTCTGAAGAATATCCGTTGATGGAAACGAATATCCGTTTGTTTAATCCTTCATTTCCGTTCTGATGAAGAATACGTTGAGGAAAATGACTCATTCCGTTCATTTTCGCTTCTGAAGAATATCCGTTGATGGAAATGAATATCCGTTTGTTTAATCCTTCATTTTCGTTCTGATGAAGAATCTGTTGAGGAAAATGGATCATCCGTTCATTTCCGCTTCTGAAGAATATCCGTTGATGAATATCCGTTTGATTATCCTTTTCATTTCCGTTTCTGAGGAAGCATCTGTTGAAAATGACTCCGTCCATTCATTTTCATTTCTGAAGAATGTCCGTTAAGGAAATGATAGGATTATCCCTTGCATATCCCTGGTGGTTATTTGACACAAAGTCACGGACAAACTCCTACGAATAAATTTCGGGACGAAATTTCCTAAAGTAGGGGAGACTGTGACACCTGTGTTACTTCAACCATCAAACAAATATCAAACCAATGAAATATTGTATTTCATACTTGGGATTTTGTGTAAATATGTGTATCATTCGCACATATCAATTCTTGTTCGATTTCAGGCTTTAAATCGTTAAAGTCAAACTGCGTTTGACTTTCTGCTTTGACCAGTTTATGGTCAACGCGAAGTTCGTTTGAACTTCATAACGTGAGCGTAATCACGATGGTTATAGTTCCTAGTAACTATACCTACTGATTACCACGTTATCTAGGCTCAGTGACGAGTCGTAGCTTCGGTCAAAATGCGTTTCTCACGTATTTTGTAACCAAGCTACCTTTAGGTATCAAAACCGTTTGTTTTGATACCAAACCTGTTTTCTAACTTTGTTAAACGTGTTTCGACATGTTTAGCTCGTCACTTTTAGTTTAGTGCTTGTGTAAAGTCGTAAGTCAAGCGGACTAAACACCCGCTTAGACTTTCGAACCCGACCCATTTGGTCGATCATTAGGATCCGACCAAACACTTTAGGTGACCATAGTTGTATAGGGAATAACCTTCCGAGGTTATACCTTATGGTCACGTCGTTTAAGTAGTTGTATGATAAGAAGTTCTTATGCCTTAGGAAAATTACCAAAATACCCTTTTTGCGCCAAAATTCATTTTAAGCCTATGTAACGTAATTTTTGACATCTAAACTGATTTAACAACAATATTAAACATGTTAAGGCATATCTTGCTTGTCATAGGACTAGTTAGGCGTTCCGAATGCGTTTTACGCAAACGACGCGTTAAAGTAGCATAAGCTTCCTAAACGGGTCGTAATGGGTCAAAAGCACATAGGATAGGTTTCGTTTTAGTATGTAGGCTTTGTTAAACCATATTACATAAGTTCCCATACTTATTTGGTTTACGAACCTTCGTACTACCCGATCCTCCGATAGGTCAGTTTATTAATGTAGATACCTATATAGGTGCCGTTTGATTTCCGTGATCTTCTAGCTTTGCTTGGTGGTTATCCTAAGACTTCTAAGCACCCTCAAGTGAGTACATAGACCCCTCTTTTACTGTTTTTCAAACGTTTTGGGGTGAAACAAATGTGCCTACTTGTTACTTTCATGCTTTTCATGTTTTCGCATTATATACTTGCTATGTTCATTAGTACATTATTAGTACATGATTTCATTATGTTTTTGCTATGTATGTCCATTGTGTGCATACTTAGTACATTGTTTTACATGACATTTTCATGCTATGTATGTTTACCATACTTAGTACATCGTTTTACATGACATTTTCATGCTATGTATGTTCATCATACTTAGTACATTTTACATCACATGCTATGTATGCCCGTTGTGTGCATACTTAGTACATCGTTTTACAAGACATCTTATACTTGGTATCATGCTACGTATGTCCATCCGTCGCATACTTAGTACATTGTTTGTGCATTCTTACCTATGGTTTGGTTGTTACATATTTCACTTGCCATACATGACATTTTGTTTACACAATACTTGATTGACATTTGACAACGGTTTAGACATGGGCAATTTACATTGGTGATTTATGTGGGTAAGTGATTTGAGTAACGAGACGTGTGTAATGTGATACAAGCATGGTGGATACGCCGCTGGTACTTCCTATATATAAGTGCTTGTATTATATTACATGGCGTAGCGTTATTTGAATCATTCATTTGGACTTATACATTTTTTTACACAAATAACATATTTTTCACAAGACATTGTTTTACAAAACAGTTTGTTTTATACAAACTCCTTTTTACTTGGTTATTCACTTAACCTTACATCATTCTTTTTAACTATACCTATCTATCATCGATTTTCAAACGTTTTATAAAAGCAAACACTTAAACTGGATTTATGACAAGTTTTTGGTTAAACATCTTCTTAAACCTAAGTTATAAATCTTGTTTTTCATAAAACCTATGTACTCGCCGCCATTTTTTTGCTGATGTATTTTCACATGTGTTTCAGGTACAATAGTTGATGATATAGTTGATGATACTTGATGATGATATTGATGCATGCTCACATAGGATTGGACGAGGCCTTAGTGACATTAAAAGATGCAAGACTAGTTAATTTTTGTTATGTTTCTTTATTGTTAAGACATTGTAACTCATTTAATTCAATAAAACGAAATTTGTTTAATCCATGGTTGTGAAACAATGATTCTGTTACAACACTCCCCGATGTTTCCGCCACGTTTTGTTGTTTTACGTGGTCGGGGTGTGACATTTCTACTCATCTACTCCTCTTCTAACACTGATGCAAGGTTTCTAGTCTGTTTCCGCCTTTCTAGAGACCTGATTTGACTCAGACCCACTCGTTTTGGTCGATTCATCGATCCTACAGGATCAGGAGAAAACATCCAAAAGTGTGAGAACGGTGAGAACGCATACTGCCCAACACGTTTCACGCGACATAGAGAAGGGCGGCGGGCTTTTTGTCCTTTCATATTTCTTTTTTAAACGCGTGTCACATCACCTTTCCATTTTTGGCGTTTAATAAATACGCGGCGTTTTTATTGTTTTTAGATCAGGATCATAGTAAATATTTTGGCATTTTAAGTAAGTTTGGCGTTTTTATTGTTTTTAGATCAGGATGCAGGCCTATAATTTGACAGGCAATGATGACGTTTTGAAAAGATAAATAAATTCAATTTTCCATATAGTGGCTTTTAATATAATAAATGTTTGGCAACAATTTTACCGTCTCTTCATTTTACTGTTTTGCAATTACTGTTTTGTTCAATTTCATCTGTCAATTAGTGTTGCTTTTTCTAGTAATACTTTGTTTGGCGTTTTTTGGCGTTTTATATAGCAACATCTTGCTTTGCTAGCATCCGTTCTCACAGTTTTCACACTATTAGGCGTTTTGGTGTTTGTAGTTTTTGGCGTTTTAACTCAATTTTTTTTATTAGTAGAGTATTAGATAATAAACAATAGAGAATTAGATAACAAACAATAGAAAATGAAAAAAATAAAAATTATAATCTAATTTCTCATTCAAATCTTCACTGTCATCAGCCTCTTCTACTTTTAACCTTTTGGCGTTTTTGAACCTGTTTTTTAATACCTTATGAAGTTTTTTGTGGCATCCTTTATTGTGGTTTGATATATACTATGTTTGGTGACATGTTGAAGATCAACGCCTACTCGAATGTATTGATTCCTTCATGCCATCAATATATCCAACAAGAACAAAGTGACATGACGACATATCAGTGTCATTAGTCTCTTTTTCATGAATATTTGTCCATCTCATTCAACAAACCTTATACAGATACCCACCTCAGAGAAGAATCTATTAAGTGAAACTTCATTCAGAATAATACCTAATATAGAAGAAACGAGGTTCCGCATCTGTGGCTTTTTTAACTATGTTTTTGGCGTTTTAAAGTGAATGGTTTATTAGGAAACATGGCGTTGTTTTTGTTTTGTGATCAGTTGATTGTGCAGAGACGTCTCTCTTATAGGATGTTTTTGGCGTGTAGTTTAGGCGGAATTTTATTTTATAATAAATGGCATTAATAAAGTAGCCGTCTTTTCATTTATTGTGTGTATTTTTACTGTTTTTGTTCAACTTTTTATGAGTTTTTAGGGTCATAGACGTTCCATCTTCCAAGGTTGGCGTTTTTTAATGGCTTTAAGTAGTTTTTGGCGTTTTTTTTTTTCATTTTTAGCTTTTTATAATACTTCTCCAAATTACTTTTATTATAGTTTGGGAGTTTTTGGCGTTTTACTGCATTATGGCGTTTCACAATCATTATGACTTTTTGGCGTTTTATTAATATAATGTATTTTTTATTCTAAGTTGAAAAATACATAACAAACAACAGAAAAAGAAAATTAAAAAAATAAAATAGAAACAATTCATCTTCCAAATCTTCACTGTCATCAGTCTCTTTCTTCTTTGAAACATGTTCACTAGCGGTTTGGCTTTGTCATGCTTGTGTCTTTATGGCCGTTTGGAAAGACAAAATGACATGAGTTTTTTGTCTGAATATGTATCTTCAAACCACTCATCAGTGTCATTCGTCTCTTCATGCCATTATAATATTTATCAATAACAAAACACAAAAAATGACATAAGTCTGACATCATCATCTTTTTGTTTATGATTTGTCCATCTCATGCAGCAAAATGTTATTTGAGTCACAGCACCTTAGGGAAGAATGCGTAGAACAATATTGAATATACAAGAAACGATATTTGCCATTTTGGCGTTTTACTAAGAAAATATTGTATCTGAAAGAAATGTCGATTTTTTGGAATCTTTGATGTTTGAGTGTTTTGCGTTTTCTAAGATGATTGGTATATAGTAAAATATGGCGTTTTTTGAGTAGGTGTGTTTGATGTTTTGGGGATTTTGGCGTTTGTAAGATGAATGATATATACTAGAAAATATGGTGTTTCAGGTTCGAGAGGTGTGTTTTTGTGTCTGAGATGTTTTGTTTATATAGGGATGTGTTTTGGCCCGTAATGGCATTTTATTCATTAGTTTGGCGTTTTGGTATAGAAGTGTAAAGACCCTTTCACCCTTACTAAAGCGGGTCCACTTAATAGAATTCGTGTTATTTACGAAAACGCCACCGCGCCAATCTAGTCCATAGATTGTTTTGATCGGACGATCCATAAGCGTTCTCACCGTTCTCACACTTTCCACCGTTTTCTCTAAATCCTAACCCTATATATATATATATATATATATATACTATATCATAATGCATGAGAGATACATTTTAAGATACCCAAAAATTAAGAACTTTTTCCTCTTAATTTATAAATACACCCCTATAATAAGGGTAAATTGGTCTTTTAAAAAATACTTATATTTTAGCGCCCCGTCTTATTACGCTTAAACCCCTGAGTTTTAACATAATTATGGGTAATTAGTTGCACCTTTCCCCCTCCACAACAAACTTATAATTCTTTTCGTATTCTTGTCATATCTTATAAAGTATAATGTTTTAAGAAAAATCAAAATGTACCGTGACGACCTGGTTATTTTTGTCGACATTTTGATAGTTGTATTGGTTAGTATTGACGTGTGGATTAAAAGGTACAGGTAGATGATGCCTTAATGTACAAGCAATTAAAGCTCAATGTACTTTGTCATTATTCCATAATGTTTAATAGCTACAGAATGTCAAGTGATTAAATATCTTCAGTATAATCCTCTCATCTAGACTACACTTTAGTCACTCATCTTTAACAAAATTATAGATAATTAGTTAGTAGTTACACTTTATCCCATTATAAAAAAATTAACTCTCCCCATGATTTTTAAACAGTCATAACTTTTTTGGTACGTTAATATATAAATATTTTTAAACTACACCATATAAAAGAATATTTTATTCTCTTTAATTTGAGTATAGTATTGCTATAATTTTTTTAATTAAAAAATTGTTATGTTACGTGACTATGTATCTAAGGATGGGTAATAACTGAATCGTAAACTGAAACCGAACCGAAATCAACCAAAAACCGAGTTAACTGAAAACTGATTAATCAAAACCCGAATTAACCAAAAACGGTTATCGATTTTTTTTGTACCCTTATTTAACCAAATTTAACTAAATCGAACCATTCATATTTACATATATTTCTAGCTTTTATACATTCAGTTCATATATTTCATATTATACCCCAATTTATGTATTTATACCTCCATTACATGTACCTATACATCCATTTCATATATTTATACTTAAGTTTCATGTATTTCTAATCAAGAGTTTTAGCCCAAATTTGATTTTGGCTATTAACTAAAGTTAAATTATTCAAACCAAAAACTGTCAATCTAAATGAATAAACCAAACCGATTAACTGAAAACGGATTAGTTATTAAAATAGACTAATCAATGACCTCGATTTCAGTTGAAGATAATAATATAACCAACCAAACAATGCACATCGAGGCAATGTTTGTGTTTCTCGCCGCATCGCGCGTACACCTATCAGTTATTAACCAAAACCGTTTATCAATGAGCAATAACTAAATCGTTAACCTAAACCAAACAAAAAATAGACGAAACTGAACCGAAATCAACAAAAAACTGAATTAACTGAAAACGAATTAACAAAAAACTGGTTATCAATTTTTTTAACTCTCGTTTACCAAAATTAATTGAACCGAACCGAATCATTTATATTTTCGTATATAGCTAGCTTTAATACCTCCAGTTCATATATTTCATATTCTATATCTCTATTTCATATACTTATACTTTCATTTCATGTATTTATACCACAATTTCATATATTTATAAGCAAAAGTTTTTGCCCAAGTTTGGTTTTTCCTATTAGTTAAATTAAATTAACCAAACCAAAAACCGCCAATCCAACCACATAAACCGAAGTGGTTAACCAAAAAAGATTGGTTAATAAATTAGACTAACGGATGGCTTTGGTTTCTGCTTCGGTTGATGATAATAATCGAACCGACCGAACCATGCACAACACAATGAAATGAATTACCTGATGACTTCGCTTTTGATGTATATCCATCACAATGATGTTAAAATGATGTTTGACTACTTATTCAATCAAGTTATCGAAATCATAACTCATTGAATTATCACTACATCAATCATTCTTAACACATGATGATATCAAACATCATTTTAACATGAATCTATCATCATTTTCATTCTATCATACAAAACCCATTTCATAGTAAGTAAGATCATATACTCAAACACACCATTTGTTCAAGTATTTCCTTATTACTATCATGTACGATGATTCTAAACACAATTATATCATCAATTTCATCATATGATTAAAACCCACTTATTCTAGTGTGGTAATCCATTTAAACCTTCAATTCATGGCAATATATGTATAATTTTTCACTTAGGGTTTTGTTCCTAAGCAAGCATACATCACAATTCAGCCATAACTTCAATAATTCATCCATAATTCGCGGATTATGATATTCATCAAATTTCACAACTTCACAAATCATCAAAACTTTACATACCTTATGATCCCCTAGTTTGGGTGATCATTAATTCACGTTCAATTATGAATTCGAGCTTTGTTTAGACCTTCGATTTGATGATTTTTTATAGAACTGGGTTTTGCTCCGTGGGAGCTTCCCCTGTACGTTCAAACCTACGCACACACTTAGTGTGTGTTATTTTTGTTTTTAAGTTTTTATAATTAAACTTTCAAGTTAACCAACTTTGGCCCCTCTTGTTTGGTTAGTTATTAAGTAGGCCACAACCTACTTATTTCTAACAATATTCCCACTTATTAACTAGGTTAAACATTTTTAGTTAATTTAGTGAGTTCGGAAAGATTACGACTTAGTTTATTTTAAGTCCCGTTAACTCGGGCTATAACTTTATTTCCTCGAAAGCATTTATTCACTTTTTATTTCATATTAGGTTTATGTATTTAAATCCTAATATTTACCGGGTTAATTTTACCACTAACGGTACTTTACCCGTCTTTTAGTATTAATGTGGTTTGATTTCCAAACTCGTTTTCGGGTGTTACAAGTCTACCCTCCTTAAAGAGGTTTCGTCCTCGAAACCTTTCTTACATAATTCCTTAGGTTTACCCCCAATGCACTTAATTTGAGTAATCTTTTAAGCATTACTCATACTTTAACCATTTTTTGGTATTACCAGAAAAGTATGGTAATACCTGTTTGGTTACAAAGCATATGCGTATTTTATACGAGATAATGCAATTCAAAATAACGTAATTTCGTTATTTCAACCGGGTTGGGTAACTTAGCGAAATCCATCGCTTTTATACTTTCGAATTCTTCATGAATCTGTTATTTTAACCCGTTTGGAGGTTTTTAGTGAAATCTTTCACTTTTAACAAACAAACTCCTTTGTTTGTGAACTTATTCATTCGGTTCATTCATATGGAATCCACCACTTTAAAAAGAAGCCGATTTTTTTTTTAATTTTTATCTTAATTATGTAACACAAATTAATATGTAATATTAACAAAATTCTATAAAGCATATAACCACATACCTTATAGCTTTATCCTTCAATCATGCTTTTGCTTGATTTGACTTCCCGACACTTTACTTGGGTTACCTCATGATTGCTCAGTATAAGCGATCAATACTCTTCGTTAGTATGGCCTCATGGACCGTCACTGTCGTTTTGTACCCATTTACCTTTATTGTTTACATGACCGAGTCACCAAAATTTGCCACTTGGTCATATGAATTTATAATTTATGTTTATTCCACGCTACTCTCAAAATGAATAGCGTATTAAACAAATTCTTAATTTAAATTTTGACCTTAACCGGTTTTACTGACTAGACTTATTAGTCCAGTTACTTTATACCCATTGCTTGGGCTACAATGTGATTATGTTTCACCTTACTTTTCTTGACCGTGATCGCGTCACATCATGTTTAAGTTTATATCAACTTTTTATTATCGAAAATATTCTTTTCAATTGTATCGTTCTACACCTATCAGTGTCAAGACCTGTATCTTTTAATATTAACCATTTCCCAATTCCTTTCAAAATATTCATATTTATTAAAACGTTATTTGTTACTAAAACTGAAGTTTTAGTTTAGCATCTTCTCTTTAACTTTTGTCAATTACTCATATCAAGATATTGACAGTTAAGATTTTATTCTTTTTCATTCTGATTTTACATGGGGATTCTCAACCAGTTCCCTCACTTTGTCTTTTTATTCATGACCCGTGGGTCATTTTGGTCCCATAGACCTTTACACTGTTTATAACCCGAAGGTTATGATGATCCCGTAGATCATTCTTTTTATATTTGAAAATTATTTGTTTTCACGTTTAAAATTCGTTAACTCTGACTGTAGTTCGTGGCTATAATCGTTTTATTTCGGACCATTCTCCGAACTCTGTGACTTATTACGTCATTTAAGCATCAATTTGTCTCATACTTACCGTTATCCGGTTTATGTATATATATATATATATATATATAGTAATATTTAATGATGTCCCCTTACCGGCTCATAATTCTTTTGTGTTTCACGCTACCATTATCCGGTTTGCGCTTCCCGATGCCATCATGCATTATACTTTATTCAATCCATTTGACTTGTTCGTGTGAAATCCATCACTTATGAACAGTCAAACTTTGTTCTTTATTCTCCCCGTTCAACCTCAAAATAGTTGAACATTATTATCAAAATTTCTGTTTGTGAAATTTTATAGTCTTTTTAGTCATAACTCATAATCCGAGTCTTTTGATTTTCAATCCGCGTTCCCGTTTCTCAGTTTACGCATGTGTTTTAAATCCTTACCCATCGACCAGGTACTTTACCGAAGTCATTATTAATGCAACCATTTCGGTATTCATTAAGACTTCATTTTGACTTGTTTGGTTGTCTTAGCGAAATCCATCGCTTTATTCAACCAAACCTTTATTCTTTATTTGACCATCCTTGACGGTCTTATAAATTCTGAATGATGATGATCATCATCATCCTTTTTTTTTTTACTATGACCAAAGTCAACAAATTCGATCGTCTTTTCGTATGGGCAATACCTTCGTTTCTATGACCTTGCGGTTCATTTATACTTTGATTTTACCTACCCTTTTTGTCAACCATAGTTTTTTCATCCAAAATGACTTATTTCACGAATTCCCTTAGGTCATTTATTTCTATGTGCGCTATATCGCTTTTATGGTTCCCGCTAAAACTATTTATACGAGTATGTCCATAAGATTTCTTGACCCCAAGGTTCTTTTAACTTTTTTCATTCGTCTCAATCTTACCACGTCGGATCTAATTGTGCTCATTATAAGAAGCTCATGGTATCATGTGTTCACAACTTACTTGGCCAGAGTAAGCGATCAACACATGGTACACGTGACCTTATTATAATTACCACATCACGTCCCATGTAAGTAATTCCTCAATTTATTTCCATATTTATGATTTCATTTAGTAAAACTTTATTTAATTGGCAGTTAACAATTATTAGTTTTGCCCGTTTTAACCTTGAACATATAAAATGTCCCTTTTTATGAACATTTATACAATCACATTCATTGATGTGATCCTTACTTTTCTCAATAGGATTTATATTGAGAATACTTACTTGGATGATTACTCGTGTCCAAGTTTCTATTTAAACTGAATTTAGTTATTTTCTTATTATTCACAATTTGTGAATAATACGTAGCTCTACTGAATTTCTCATGGAAACGTCATCCTGGATAGGTAACCTATCCAGGTTTTCCAAGTTTCGTATTCTATATGCAACTATCATTCACTGTGTATTTGTTGCATATTACTGTTTATGCTATAAGTTTAAGACGTGTACCTTATAGATACTTGCCTTGATAAACTTTCCTTGTTGCTCGATCTCTCATTCGAGATCATTTCTATATCGTATCGATAATTCTTTAGACTCTCGTCATCTTCGGATGCGAGGGTCCTTCAACTAAAATGTATACAAATATTAGCAACGTTGACATTTATAAGCGCCCCTACTATAATACCGGATTATGCGATCAAGTCTCGAACCGAACACTTTACTCCATAACCTGGAGCTCTGATTACCAACTTGTAAGACCCTTACTTAATTTATACGATTTTATATAAATTTCAATTAAAATAGTGTATTTACAATTAAACATACACTTAAAAATACCAGTTTCTTAAAACATTTTAAGAAATAAAACATTTCAACATCTTATATATAAACTCACGGTTTTTAAATGTGACGACGACCTGACGCGAAAGCTTGAATTCTTGATCGTGTTCGGTTCTTCATCGAGCTTGATTGTCCTTCGGTTCCGTACAATATACCTACATTTCATAAAAACATAAAATGAGTTAGTTATAGGGAGTTTATAACGTGATTAAACAAGTTCTAAAGTCAAAACACATCAAACAATAAATTTTTTGCAGATGTGATGGTCTCTCGCGTGGAGCGACCGCGACGAAAAACACTCTCTCGTGGCGCGAGAGTTGTCGCGTGTCGCGACGGTAGCCTTCTTCGATGTCGCGTGGCGCGAAGGTTAGCTTTTTCCGGCGAATTTGCAGCTGAAATGCTGCATATTTTCAGAATTTCTAATTTTCACCGAAACGAGCATAACTCTTTCAATATTTATCCGACTTACCTCACGTTTCTTCCTACGTGATCGTAATTCGATTCTCCATCATATGGAGTTAAAATCCAACATCCAGATTAAGAATTTTATAGATTTTAAGCCCTTGGCTTAATTTAATTATTAAACTTTTTAATAAAGCTTTTGACCCGTTCATGATTTTATCAAACAAACACGTTTGTTATATTCAAATAATCATGAACTTCATGTTATAAATTTTTGCCTGTTATACAAGGTGCAAATCGCGGGTTTTATGCATTCTTAAACCCGTTTTTGCTTATATGGTTATTTTGACCTGTTAAGGGTATTTGAGCATTTTTAAGCATAAATATCGCTCATTCATTGCTAGCATCATATCTCCACATTTCTTATCAAATGGTCTTCGACCACAACTATAATCGTGGTGGATTTTAATGTGGTAACTATTTGTTCTGAGTTTTTATCCCTCGGGTTATCATTTTACGGCAAAGACTCATTTAGAGTCATTTGACCCAATGGTCCATACCTTTCGCTTTTTATACTTATTCTAAATATTTACTTAATCATAAGACTAGTTTTCAAACAACCTTTAAGGATTGTTTGCTTGATTTAGCTTACAAGGGCGTTTTGGTCAACTTTAACCCTTCTTTTACGACAAAGGACTTTTAATGACGTGTTTGACCAAAATCCCATGTTGTAACTACAATCTTGTTTCGAAATCATTATATTTCTAAAAACACAATGACTATTGTTATGGGTGATTTTCTGAACCCATATCCTAGAGTGATATCCTGACTTAATCATTTTTTATTATGACCAGGATACCGGATCAGGATATTGGTAATATCCTGATACAGTATCCTGGCAGTAACTAATTGTTCACGTGCAGGTCATGACTGCAGACTCATAACGTTCATGTGGACTTATTCTCCTGAAGACTCGCTCTAATCAGTTGGAAGTGGGACGCTGAAGCCGGAAGAAGAGGTCTCTAAGGGAATATTCAGGAGTATCCCTAGTTTATAGGAGAATTAGTTCAATATTTGTAACTATAAATAGAAGGCCAGATCGTAGGAACACACACTTCACACTCTCAGTTCACGAAGTCACACTTCTTTTTCTTGTAATCATGCAACAACACTCAACACTTACAATCATTGTATCACTTAGCATCGATCTGAGCGTTATCCTGCAATGTATCATTCATTTGCAATCAATAAGAAGAACACGGTAGCCGACGATTGTCTACTCCCGAGTTTTTATGCCGTAGATCTAGATTGATAAAGGGCTTTCCTTGTATATCCTGTGTCCATTTTTTCTAAACCCTTGTATATCCTGTGTCCATTTTTTCAGCTCATTGTTTAATTGTTGCTATAGTTTCATATCCTAAGACTATATCCTGAAACTGTTTTTGCAAACTAACAAACCAACATATTTTTCACAAGCATTGCTAGCACACTATCTCACAAAACTAATTTGATCACTTAATTGCTTCGGTAATTTTTGAACAAAACAATTTGGCGCCCACCGTGGGGCAAGTGGTGCTATTCTTACTAAAAGCTTTGCTAAAATCTTTACTTGGTTTTCTTTTTTTGAAACTTTTTGCACAACTATTTTCAATGGCTTCAAAATCAAACATGAGCTCTTCTACCATGCCTGCTACAACCTCTTCCACAACTGGTTCTGTGCTTCCGCCACCTCCACTGATGCAAGCTTCTTCACAGGCTCAGGCTCCTCCAAGGAGGATTGAGACTCACACACCCCGAGACACATCTACTGTTCAGAATGTCTATATATCTGGAGCCTCAACGAGAGGCCCTATACTTGCTTCTAACGATGAAATTTTGAATTTGTTTGGCAGCATACAGGATCAGATGAAGTAACAGCAGAAAACTAATCAAATGCTAATAAGAGAAATACAACTCTTGAAGTCTAACTCCAAGAGGCCTACTGAGGATACTGTCACTCCTTTGTAGCCTAGAACGCTGAACTTTAGTTCAGCAGTGTATATTGAGGATAGTCAGGGAAATGTTGTGCCCAACCATTCCCAGGGCCATACTCCTGAAATACCCTAACAGCCAGGATATCGACTGTCAGGGGACCAGGATATACTCCAGGCTATGGCCAGAATCCTCAAACTGGTAACTTATCTAATAATGTAAATACTTTTGCTACTAACAGTCTTGAATCCTTGCAGGATACAGGGGTGACGTCGGCACTCTCTAGGGAGCTTCAGAAGCTGAAGGATATGATATCAAGTGTACCTGGGGTTGTTCAGCCTATTCCTGAAGTATCCTAGGATCTCCACAGGATATCCCGGTTTGCGTATCCTATATGTGATGCTGAAATTCCAAAAAGATTTCAAACTCCCAATATGAACATATTGCCCAGTATAGGGAGAGGATGGAGATTAACCCATCCCTCCATAACTCAAGGAAGCATGCCTCTGCAAGGGCTTCAGCTCTACTCTAACAGGATCAGTCTTAAAATGGCTCTAAAATGTTCCACCTCACTCAATTACATCGTTTGCTCATTTGGTTAATCTGTTTAATAGTTAATTTTCTTGTAGTAGAAGTTTTGAAAAACTAACAAGTGACCTCTATAGGATAATTCAGGGTCCTCAAGAATCCTTAAGGGATTACGTGAACAAGTTCAGCAGGGAGTCCTTGGATATCCCACACCTTGACGTGGCCACAGCTGTACAGGCATTCAAAGATGGGATTGCAAAAGGATTCCCATTTTTATCAGGATCTTGTAATGAATCCTTGCAGGAACCTGGATGAAGCTCGAAATAGGGCTCTGAGATACATCAGACGACAAGAAAATGCAAGAGAGGATGAATTCATCCTCGACATACGAGTCAATAAACAGGAAGTCAGAATCCTCGTACAAGCCATACCGCTCTAGGCCGTATGGCAAGAATGACAGCAAGAAAGTGAATGCAGTTAAGGATGAGGATACTAAAGAGTATCCTGAATTGTCAGAACATTGTTTTTCTGTTAACATACCCGAACTAATGTATGCTCTGCAGGGTTTGGGAGATAAAGCGAGGTGGGCGAGGAAGAACCAGCAAAAGGCCGATTGGAAGGATAAATCCAAGTGGTGTGCCTTCCATGAGGATTTTGGACATGTTACGGAAGACTGTATAGCTTTAAGGAAGGAAATAAGCTACCTACTAAGCAAAGTATATCTGAAAGATCTTTTGGGCAGAAAGAAGAATAAGAGTCAGGATACTGAGAAAGATCCTGAACGAGCAGCATCACCTCCTCCAAACGCCAAGATAATTAACTTTATATCAGGAGGATCCGATATATGTGGAACCTCTTACTCTGCAGCAAAGAGACATGCCAAGGAGGCTAAGACAGAAAGGGGGGACAAGCCGACCAGGATGATAACTCTTACAGCTGACAAAGTGATCACATTTGATAGCAATGACCGGGATAGCATTCAGGATCCTCATCATGATGGTTTGGTAATCACTCTATATATCGCTAATCATTTTGTACGCAGGATACTGGTTGACAACGGAAGCTCGGTCAACATCATCCAGTTGGAAACCCTGAAGAGAATGAATATCCCTCAAATGGAGATCACTTCAAAATCCACTGTGCTCGTAGGGTTCGGTGGAGAGGCAAAGAACACTGCTGAAGAAATAAAACTGCCTGTGTATGTTGAGGGAGTGAACTCGATGCAACGATTCTGTGTAATGGATTCACTGTCCTGTTAAAATATTATATTGGGCAGGCTGTGGATTCACGATATGAAGGCTGTGCCATCAACTTATCATCAGTGCATCAAGATCCCTACTCCTTGGGGAGTGGTAAAAGTAGAAAGTGACTGGCAAGAGGCAAAGGAATGTTATTCCTCTTTGATGAAAGCTTCAACAAAGTCCAAAGCAGGATAGCAATTAAAGATACGAGCCCAGGATGTCGTGGAAGCCTTGGAGCAGGATGTTAAGAAAATTATCCTGGATCAGGATAATCCAGATATCTCGGTGCTCGTAGGGGCTAATATCCCTCAGGATATTGAGAATCAGCTAACTAGTTTCCTCAAATGCAGGATGTCCACATTTGCATGAAAGCATGAGGATATGACATGTATTTCTAAAGATATTATAACTCATAAGCTTGGGATTGACAGGTCTTTCAAGCCCGTTCAGCAAAAGAGAAGGAAGTTTGCTCCTAAAAGAAACGCAATCATGCAGGAAAAGGTTGAAAGATTATTGAAGTCCAAGATGATTAGGGAAGTCAAATTCCCCAAGTGGCTGGCAAACGTGGTCTTGGTTCAAAAGAAGAATGGAAAATGAAGAGTTTATGTAGATTATACAGACCTCAACAAAGCATGTCCTAAAGACCCATTCCCCTTGCCACATATAGACTCGATGGTAGATGCAACCGTCGGTCATGAAATGCTGACCTTTATGGATGCATCCTTAGGGTTCCAGCAAATCCAAATGGAGCCATTTGATCAAGATGATACAACTTTCATGACACCAACAAGTATTTATTGTTATACTGCCATGCCTTTCAGTTTGAAAAATGCAGGTGCAACGTACCAGAGATTGGTGAATATGATGTTTAAAGATAAAATGGGGGACACCATGGAGGTGTACATTGATGATATGGTGGTAAAGTCCAAGAAGTCGGAGGATCATCTCTAGAATCTTGAATCTGCATTCAATATTCTGGACCAATACAATATGAAGCTAAATCCTGCTAAGTGTCATTTCGGAGTGGGGGCAGGAAAATTCCTAGGATATATGGTGACTAAAAGGGGAATAGAAGCAACTCCAGAATAGATTAAAGCTATCCTGGATATCAAATCACCATCCAACATGAAAGATGTGCAAAGGTTGACAGGACGAGTAGCCGCATTGAACATGTTCATATCAAGATCTTCAGAGAAATGAAAGGACTTCTATGATATCCTGAAGAAGAATAAGAGATTCGAATGGGTAGAAAGACATGAAGCTGCGCTACAAGGATTGAAGTAGTATCTTTCAAGTGCACCTTTGCTGATGAAGCCTGAGGATGGTGAACCCTTATCCCTGTATCTTGCAGTATCAGGGAGTGCAGTAAGTGTCGTTCTGATAAAAGATCATGAAGGTCAGTAGTATCCTGTTTATTATGTCAGTAAAAGTTTGTTAGGTGCTGAAACTAGATATTCACACTTAGAAAAATTGATATTAGCCCTAGTTATGGCATCGACTAAACTTAGACATTATTTTGAGACACATAGGATTCATGTTAAAACTAAATATCCTGTTAAAAATGTGCTTAGGAAACCTGAGATGACGGGTAGGATGGCTAAATGGTCCATAAAATTAAGTGCCTATGATTTAGTATATATGAACCTAGAAATGCTATAAAGTCTTAGTCTTTAGCAGACTTTGTGGCTAATTTTAGTAGTGACATTCAAAATGAAGCAGACATAGAAGTACAATAACTAGGTGAAACTTCAGAATCCTGGACATTGTATACTGATGGTGCATCTAATGTAAGAGGTGTAGGATTAGGTATACTACTAAAATCACCACAGGGGGACATATTACCTCAGGCTATTAGGTGTGAATTTCCTGCTACTAATAATGAAGCAGAGTATGAAGTTCTGATTGCAGGATTAGAATTGGCCAGGAATATGAATATTAAAAGTTTGCAGGTGTATGTTGATTCCTTGTTAATCACTAACCATTTCAACGGATCCTATGCAGTCAAAGGTGAAAGGTTAATCGAATATCTTGAAATCATCCAAAAATTGGCACGATATTCAAAGTTTTTACACTTGAACAGGTACCAAGAGAGGATAATGCTGAGGCAGATGCTTTAGCAAATCTAGGATCTACAGTCAGGATACCGGAAGGAACTCAGATACCCATACTACATATCCTGTATCCTGCGATGGAACTCTTCAAATCTCAGGATAAGGAGGTAGCAAGTGTCCGGGATCCTGGTGATGGATATCCTGAAGAGAATCCTGAATCCTAGACGGCTTCAATTATGAAATACCTCAAAGAGGGAGACATCCCAAAGGATGAGAATCCTAAGGCTTTCAGGATAAAGGTATCTCGTTTCACTATTATAAACAATGTTTTGTATAAGAAGTCTCTTGCAGGTCCATACCTAAGATGCTTGGGGGATCCTGAAACCAAGGAGGTACTTCAGGATATACATGAAGGAGACTGTGGCAACCATACTGGGGGCAGATCATTGTTCTCGAAGGTGTTAAGAACGGGATACTATTGGCCGACTATGAGGAAGGATGCCGCAGAATACGCTCGAATATGTGATGCATGTCAGCGGCACAACAATATACTACATCAACCTGCTAAGCCATTATATCCTATTCTTTCCCCTTGGCTATTCATGAAGTGGGGTATGGATATAGTGGGGAAACTCCCAAAAGCTCCGGGAGGAAAAGTTTTTATGCTGACAATGACAGATTATTTCTCCAAGTGGGTCGAAGCTGAATCCTTTGTCCAAGTCAGGGATCAAGAAGTGGTATCCTTTATAAAGAGGAATATCCTCACAAGGTTTGGGGTACCAGTTGAGATAATTTGTGATAACGGCTCTCAGTTTGTCAGCAAAAGAACTACCAAATTTTGAAAAAGTTGGGGAATCAAGATGATTACATCAACTCCGGTACATCCTCAAGAAAATGGACAGGCAGAATCCTCAAACAAGATAATTGTCAACAACTTAAAGAAGAGGTTAGGTGCTAAAAAAGGAAGATCGGCAGAAGAACTACCATTTGTCCTGTGGGCTGATAGGAGAACTGTGAAGAATGCTACTGGGCAAACCCCATTTTCTTTGGTGTTTGGGGCAGAAGTAGTGATCCCGACAGAGATGGTGATACCTACAGCCAGATCGAGCCTCCGAGATCCTGAGACAAATCCTGAACCCTTATGTCAAGAATTAGGTACTGTTGATGAAACAAGAGATGCAGCAATGCTAAGGATGGCAGCGTATCAACAGAGGATATCCAAATCGTATAATAGGAATTTAAGGACTAGAAGATTCCAAGTTGGAGATTGGGTGTTGAGGAAAGCTTTTCAGAATACAACCAACCCTCCTGATGGAAAATTAGCTCCAAAATGGGAAGGACCCTATGAAATTGAGTCGGAATCTGGGAAAGGAGCATACTGACTCAAGAATATGGAAGGGGATATGTTGCCAAGATCCTGGAATGCTATACACCTTAAAGCTTATTTCAAGTGAGTTTAGAATTTAATTTCTAACTCAAGATGGTATGAATTCTAATTCCTTTTTATAATTATTTACTATTTGAAACACAATACTAACTTAAGCATTGGAGGGGTGTTAGCCAGGCTAACACCCACCTTAGTTTAACAGTGTTTTGCAGAATATGTTTCGGATGTTACTTCAGGATATACACTCAAGATGAATCGAAAGATTAGAGGATTGGCCCCCTCTCTCACGTTTAAGGGATTCTTGTCCCTTCAAAGGTTTAAAGGTATTCACCTTTCTCTCGAATTGGGTTTAAACACCCCGCCTGGAGCGCAAGTTATCTTGGAATAGTTCAAGATAGCGGGACCAGTTCATGTAAAAGTAGCTGACAATTTCGTTATTATTGGCTATATCCTGCATCCTTAAGGTATATGAGGATTGATCACCCTCTCTCACGAAAGGGTATTTTCATACTCTCTAAGGTTTGAAGGTATTCACCTTTCTAAGTCTTGGAGTTTATACACTCCCGCCTGTAGCGCACGAAAACGTGGGTTTATCCACAGGATATTTAGGGTTTATCCCCAGAATGTTAAGGATCTATCTCCAGGATACTTAGGGTTTATCCCAAGTAATACTAAAGTTGCTTACAAATGTGACATCAATTGTGATTGTGCTTACACACATTCTTGTCTAGATCAAGAAGTTGCTAAGTACTTAAGTATGTTGTGCACTAATACATAGGGGACATCCATCTTGATGTATTGTAAATGGTTCGAGGAATGAAATTGAAGACAATTTCCTAAGTGGGGACATTCATGTTGGAAGTATGGCAAAGAGCTCAAAGGTTGGAAGTTGGAATTTATTCCCTAAGTGTCTCTGGCTTGGTCTCTCTTTTTCGAAAAAAGCTTTATCTAAATAACCTAAGTTTCCAGAGTTGTGTTTAACAAAGTTTTATTGGAACGTTTCCGATTAAGGTGCTAAGCATAATAGCAGTATCCTGACCGGGATATTTGGCTAGGAAATTCAAAGTATGGTATTCGGAATAAAAAAGAACAATTTATAAAAGCTTGGGCTCAACATGTGCAATATAACTTTCAAAAGAAAATAACAACAAAGGATAAAGCTAGAAAGTTAGTTTATTATTAACATTGCAAAAGGTTGTACTATTGGTTTCATCTCAAAACGAGACCCATCCACCAAAAGTACAACTAGTTTTTAAGCATATTTACCTAAACAGTTGAAGGCTTCGTCCTAAAAACACAGGATCCCTCCACCTTCAACTGTTGATTGTTCAAAAGCATATTAACGACTGATGACCAAGGGCTTCGTCCTGAAACTCAGGATCCCTCCACCTTTGGCCATCATATTGTCTAAGTGCAGGAAAAGTAAATGCAGGAAAAGTAAATTGTTCAACGATTACATCCATCAAATTTAAAAAAGTGGGCTCCAGCCTAGGGATCAATATCCATCATCGCCCACTTTGCTGCCCTCAAGCAGCAGCACCTCCTTCAATAATCACTTCGTCACCAGCACCCGGTCCATGTTCAGCCCCAGCATCCTTTTCAGCGACACCACCAGCATCAACCACCATCTCAGCCGCTTTGGAAGACTCCTCGACCATGGCTTTGGCAGGATATTCTACAGGACTACCACCAAGATCCTTTAACTTCGCCTCCCAAGCTTTGACATTCAAAGAAGGGCATTCAAAGCATGTGGCTCTAGCTTCAAAAGCCATTTTTAGCCTGGGTTGGAAGAGGGAGATTACAACAGATCCTTTGAGGCCTTCTCGGTAGGAGTTCATATCTTGATCGTGTTGGAGTTGGGCAGCATCCAGCCTGGCTTGAGCATCCTGGTTGGCCTTTTTGATGGCAATTTGGGCTTCCTGAGTTACTGCTTTGAATTTATCTTCGTAGTGTTGTGACTTGGCGACGACAATCGCTCCCTGGTCCGCAATGGTGGTTTCAACCTTCCTCAGCTTGGCCTCCAACATCTTGTTCAACCCGCAGGATTCCTCGTATGAGTGCACCAAACGCTCGAGGCCTTACAATAAAAAATACAGGTATCAGCATATACTATCTAATTAGCATAGGTAATTAGCATATATGTGCAGGATACAAGATAAGGATACTTACCTAGTTGAGGAAGCTGATCATGAATCCACTAGATTCGAAGAACCTGTGGTTCTCATAGGGGAAAGCCTCAGAAGCAGCAGGGGAATCTATCTCTTTTCTCTTGCGGGAGCTAGAAGCACGTGGCTTCATGGCAGAAGAAGGCTTAGGGATAGCAGTAGCCTTAGAGCTGGTGGGCTTGGATGAAGTGGCTGGTTTGGGGCTTGGCTCCTTCTTGACTTGGACAAGACCAAAGTAACTGTCCAGTTCTTCGAGATCGAAAACTTCGGGGGTCTTGGCCGGTGCTGCATGAAATGGAAAAATTCTAAACTCTTAAATATCTTTATATCATAATTAATTTAATATGTACAAAAATGACTTACATGAATGTGCTTACTAGACATGTTGGAACTTGATTTTGGACTTGAACTTGCAAAGGATAGGGAAAAGGTTCTCTCGCTCTCTAGGAGCCGATAGACGTCTTTGATTCCTTGTTCTGATTTTTGCACTTGGAGGGCTAGTTCTTTAAATTTTGCTGCACAAAAAATGAAAATATCATACTAGGATACGGTTTCAGGATACGTTTGGGGATATTCCTAAAACCCTAAATCCTACCGGAGGTCAACCACTTTACAGGAAGATCAACACCCTTGTCAATGGAATCCCTTTTTACAAAGAAGAAATTTTGTTTCCACTCATCCTCATTCTTAGTTGCCTTGAGGATGAGGGGGTTTTTGGAAGTTGAAAAAAAGAAGGAAACGGCTCATGAGATCGGGGACGATGTGCAAAGATCGGGAATGTGACGAGATTTGATTTGGTCCTACATCACCAAGACTCGCCAAACCATAGGCATGGTCTGGGCAAAATTGAGGCCAGTAAGATCAAAGAAATGGGAAATGAAGTCGGGAAAGGGATACTGAAGCCCTATGGAAAAAGGGGTAAGCCAAGAAACACACCCATTCATCAGAAGACACGTCTGATCCGATATTCCGGTCAAACGGCCGTATGATTGCTCCGGCGGGAAAGGCACCGGAGGCTTTTAGGGCGGCGATATCAGCGTTATCAAAAGAACAGATTTCTTTTCCAGGTTACTTGAGAAGGTGCTGGTCTTCGAAAGTTGGAATAGAGTCGGCCGTGTGTGATCGTGTTCGGCTAGCCATAGTGGAACGATGGGGGTTACAGAGAAAACATAGAAGAAAAGTGAGAGAAAATACCTGAATGTTCTCGGATTATAGTGATGATTATGCAAAGGAGTTGAGAAGATATAGGCCAAAGATAGGGGGTGACGAGTGATTTTCGCTTGGGAAGTTGCACATAGTCACATCAACCATCCTATCGTTTTAATAGCCTCGATCAACGTGTAGTGTTTAAAATATATCCGTTTGAATTTAGGAATTCCAACCGATATATTTTGGGGACAATTGTTATGGGTTGTTTTCTGAACCCATATCCTGGAGTTATATCTTGGCTTAATCATTTTTTATTATGACTAGGATACCGGATCAGGATATTGGTAACATCCTGATGCAGTATTCTAGCAGTTACTAATTGTTCACGTACAGGTCATAACTTCAGACTCATAACATTCATGTGGACTTATTCTCCTGAAGACTCGCTCTAATCAGTTGGAAGAGGGACGTTGAAGCCGGAAGAAGAGGTCTCTAACGTCCAAAAGGGAATATTCCGGAGTATCCCTAGTTTATAGGAGAATTAGTTCAATATTTGTAACTATAAATAGAAGGCCAGATCGTAGGAACATACACTTCACACTCTCAGCTCTCGAACTCACACTTCTTTTTCTTGTAATCACGCAACAACACTCAACACTTACAATCATTGTATCACTTAGCATCGATCTGAGCCTTATCCTGCACTGTATCCTGCATTTGTAATCAATAAGAAGAACAAGGCAGCCGACGATTGTCAGCTCCCGAGATTTTATGCCGGAGATCTAGATTGATCAAGGGCTTTCCTCGTATATCCTGTGTCCATTTTTACTTTTTCAGCTCATTGTTTGATTGTTGCTATAGTTTCATATCCTGAGACTATATCCTGAAACTGTTTCTGCAAACTAACAAACCAACATATTTTTCATAAGCATTGCTAGCACACTACCTCACAAAACTAATTTGATTACTTAATTGCTTTGATATTTTTTTACCAAAACAACTATTATTTAAATTATTGTGTTTACCAATTAAGGTAACCAATGTCCATTTTTGACTTCATTTAACTCTCATTGAACCTTAAGTTCTAAATAAGTAGTTAACCTATTACGCATACCTGGCTCAGATCAATATATTGACCCGTTTTTAACATCTTGCTTTAATAACTTCTAATTTTTAGCGATGTGATTATCCAAGAGATATTTTCTCCTGTAAGCACATAACTCGACAAATAACCATTAGTCGATATTATCAAAGAGTGGTATCTTTACCTTTTGACCCGTTTGGTCTAAGTGACTGTTTATCTTCGTGAGATAATATTTATTACCATCTCATCTACATGACTCGCTCTGGTTTACACCGTAGGGTCATTTAACTTATACACCCCTTCTTAACCCTTTTGACCCATTATGGCTTATGCCATAAAGTGTCTTTCAAAAACTAACGGTTATTATCAACGCGTGACCGAATTACCGTTTTACCCTTATTATTTATTTTGGGTTTACCCTATAAGGTAACCATTCTAAACTCCCTGTATATTCGTTATTGTATGACCGAATAATCGTATTATTCTCTTTTTAACCATTAACCTAGTTTCTTATCATTTTCACTTATTTCGTTCCGTACGACTATACGTCGGAACATCATATTTCAATTGCTTATTTATCTTATTCGTAATTAATACGATAAGAGAATATTCTACAATTTAAGAAGAGTGTAAGCTATACTTACCTTGCGTCCAAATTATGCTTTTCCTTCACACTCGATTTATTTGACTCGCTCCCTTCCCACGCTTCCACCTAGCTTGTTAAGCGTCAAACTATCATTGTAATTTGTAAGATGGTTAGATTAGTCATGATCATTCACGCCTATTTCATCCTACGATTTTATGTCGAATTTATCATTCGATCATATCATTGGTCAGTTTGACATAGTCAATGTCAAACTGCCTATTGACACAAGTATTTACATGATTTAGCTCAATTACTCGTTTAAGTACTTTGTCAAATATCCGGTAAGCATCATTCTTATGCTACCGTTTTAACTATTTATTCAATCAAGTTATGGAAAGCATAACTCATGGAATTATCACTACACTAATCATTCTTAACACATGATGATATCAAACATCATTTTAATGAATCCATCGTCATTTTCATTTTATCATACAAAACCCATTTCATAGTAGTATGATCATATACTTAAACACATCATTTGTTTAAGTATTTCGTTATTACTATCATGTACGATGATTCTAAACACAATTACATCATCAATTTAATCATATGATTAAAACCCACTTATTCTAGTGTGGTAATTCATCTAAACCTTCAATTCATGGCAATATATGTATAATTTTTCACTTAGGGTTTTTTCCTAAGCAAGCATACATCACAATTCAGCCATAACTTCAATAATTCATCCATAATTCGCGGATTATGATATTCCTCAAATTTCACAACTTCACAAATCATCAAAAATTTACATACCTTATGATCCCCTAGCTTGGGTGATCATTAATTCACATTTAATTGTGAATTCGAGCTTCGTTTAGACCTTCGATTTGATGATTTTTTTTAATAGAACTAGGGTTTTGCTCCATGGGAGCTTCCCCTGTACGTTCAAACCTACGCACACACTTAGTGTGTGTTCAAGTTATCCAACTTTGGGCCCTCTTGTTTGGTTAGTTATTAAGTAGGCCACAACCTACTTATTTCTAACAATATTCTCACTTATTAACTAGGTTAAACATTCCTAGTAAATTTAGTGAGTTCGGAAAGATTACGACTAAGTTTATTTTAAGTCCCGTTAACTCGAGCCTTTTGTAACTTTATTTCCTCAAAAGCATTTATTCACTTTTTATTTCATATTAGGTTTATGTATTTAAATCCTAATATTTAACGGTTTAATTTTACCACTAACGATACTTTACTCGTCTTTTAGTATTAACATGGTTTGATTTCCAAACCCGTTTTCGTGGTGTTACAAGGTAAGTCTCTTTATAGTATTTATTAAATTTTTCATTATGAAAGGAGTATTTGACTTTGTTTGATACTATATATTATGCCTTTGTCTGTGATTCACATGTTTTATTTATTACAAAGTTACTTTTATTTGGAAAACACATTTAATATATAGAAATCAAATCTCATTTGAAAACACATTTAATATATAGAAATCAAATATGTATTTTTTGTCTTTATATGTTTGTGATTCACATGTTTTATTTATTACACACTTGCTTTTATTTAGAAAAAAATATTTAATATATAGAAATCAAGTCTGCTTTTTAATTCTTTTTTTCTTTATGAATTATCATATATATATATATATATATATATATATATATATATATATATATATATGATAGGAACCGTATATATAAGAGCCACCCTTTATTGCGAGAACCGCAAGAACCAGTATGAACACAACAAAAAATACCTAAAAAAAAATCTAAAAAACACACAATTTTTTTGAAATATTTTTTTATAAAAATCGCTACTTTTTATTTCATATTAGGTTTATGTATTTAAATCCCAGTATTTAACGGGTTAATTTTACCACTAACGGTACTTTAGCCGTCTTTTAGTATTAACGTGGTTGGATTTCCAAACCCGTTTTCGTGGTGTTACAAGGTGAGTCTCTTTATAGTCTTTATTAAATTTTTCATTATGGAAGGAGTATTTGACTTTGTTTGATACTATATATTAAGCCTTTGTCTTTTTAAAACTAAGGTCGACGGAAGACAATTAAGAAACTTTTTTAGAAGCAAGGTTGGGAACGGGGAGAACACATCGTCTTGGTTGGATCCATGGCTGTGTAACGAGCCACTCAAATTAAAATTGCCGGAGTTGTTCAAGCTGGAGAAGGATAAGAGATGTAAGGTGGCGGATCGCATCAAACCGAGGACGGACGACATCGATTTTGAATCTGTTTTCGTCTGGGCTTGGACCAGGAACATCTCGACTGGGGTTGAGGTTGATGAAATGGTGGACCTCTGTAGTAGGCTGATTCACGTTAAGCTGGATGACAGTTCTGATTCCTGGGAGTGGATAGGAGCCGAGGACAAAAATTACAGTGTGGGTGCTGTGAAGAGATTATTAAACCTCAGTGGGCAGCACAATGTTTTATATCATGAACTATTTGAAGAATGTAAATGGCTCCCTGAGAAACTCAGTATCATTATGTGGAGATCTGCTTTAAACAGAATCGCGACGGTGGAGGCCCTAAAAAAAGAGATATTCAGGTTCAAGAGGACACGTGCGTATTTTGCAACGAAGGTGAGGACTCGGTTTCTCATATTTTTTCGTCTTGTTATGTGGCTTCGGTAGTCTGGAATCAAATTAGCAGGTGGTGTAATATTCAAAATATGTTCTTCTTTAGCTTTAAAGATATCATGGAGATTCACGAGTTCGTGGGTTTAACCGGGGAAAAAAGGAAGCTTTCAAAGGTATTATAAAGATTGCGGTTTGGTGCATTTCGAAAGCTAGAAACAAAGCGAGGTTTGAGAACAAGGAGACTCGATTTGGGGACATAGTTTATGAGGTGAAAGCGTTAGGTTTTTATGGTTCAAAAATAGGAGTAAATTTAAAAACATTGAGTGGGTTAATTGGTGTAAATTTGTAATTATGTAGGTTCGATGTAGTGTTTGGGCCCCTCGTTTTGTGGTGTGTCGTTTTGCTTTAATGAAGTTTTCCTTTCAAAAAAAAATTAAGCCTTTGTCTGTGATTCACATGTTTTATTTATTACAAAGTTACTTTTATTTGGAAAACACATTTAATATATAGAAATCAAATCTCATTTGGAAAACACATTTAATATATAGAAATCAAATATGTTTTTTTGTCTTTATATGTTTGTGATTCACATATTTTATTTATTACACACTTGCTTTTATTTAGAAAAAAACATTTAATATATAGAAATCAAGTTTGCTTTTTAATTCTTTTTTTTTTCTTTATGAATAATCATATATCTATATTATTATAAAAAGGAGAAGTGATGTACAAGATGGTAATTTTACCATGTGTATCAATTTTAAAGCAACATGTACAAGTTGCTTAAAGCCATAGAAATTGGAATTTCTACCAAGTTTAAGACGCCTAAGGGGCACTCTCGGGATTTCATCCATCGAAAAATCCTGCTCATCATTTATCACCAATTAAATAAGATGCCACCGATAAGTCGGAGAAAGCCAACCGCCTTCATCTTCATTCTTCCATCTTCTTCTTCACTAATAAAACCAGTTAGGGTTCTTCACTTCCATTGCTTAGCTTAAATTTGTAACCAGATGATTGCTATTGCTATAAATAAATAAATAATTATCAAGAAAATCGCCAGCCAAAGTGGAATACTTTCTTCCTCAAGTCTTCGATCCACCAATCAAGGTCTTTCTCATCTATCTATCTTAGGGCTTTTATAATTCCATCTTTTATGTGTATAATTTCTGTTTCAATTTCGTTGAATTGTCACCTCTGTTTCGTGATTTGAAATTTGCAGTCCGTCGATGGCCGTCGCCTCTTATCGTCCCGACACCACCAAAATTTGCACTCACTGGTATATTGTCTGTAGCTGATAGACATCATTTCATATGTTGTGTGAGTTTTTAATTTTCAAGGTTGTGTTTGCATATAATGCATCGTGCATATGACTTCAAAAATTTTTAGTGTAATTATATGTGTCACACTGTGATACAGGGGCGGATTTACATTCAGTTAGGGGGTTCCCGGGAACCCGTTCGATCCGTAATTTATAGTGTTAATGTATATAGAATATTCTGAAGGAACCCCTTAATATCTTGTAGAGGAACCTTTCAAGCAAATGTGAAGAGTGTCTTACTGGTTAATGGCCGTGCTGATTACCTTGATGTTGCGAGTTCGAGTCTTGTTAAACCGTGTTTTTTTTTTCCTTTTTTGCGTTTTTCTTATATTTTTTTAAGTGAAAAACAAATAAGGGACTTAGGGTTCCTTGATCTCCTTTTGCCCTTCTCCCTTTTACTCTCAAACCAAAACACACACAGCCATCGTCTCTCAACTGTCCAGCCACCCATCCACCGTCTCCACTCGCCGGAGCAGTCACGCAGCCGGCAGCCGCAACCCTTCAGCCTTCCCTCAATCACTCTCTTAAGCTTTCTGGTTCATTTATACTCCTTTCTCTAAAAGTTTATGATGTTTATTTGTGATTTTGGGTAAAATGATATTATCTTGCAAGTCGTTGTCACTATTGATTTCAGTTATACCCCTTTCTCTAGACTGGAATTAGTATGAATTTACATTGATATTTAAACGAATTCAATTATGTAATTTTCATAATTTCATGATTTTGTCTCAGTTTGATGATGTCAGCACTATCTATGTTTCCAAAAAATTTAAACGAATTCAATTCTATAATTTTCATATTTTCATGATTTTGTCTCTGTTTGATGATGCCATCACTAACTATGTTTCCAAAAAATCCAAATTTGCACTCTACAATCGATGACGTATAAAATTGATTTTACAATGAGTATGAATTTAGTTTTTGATTGATTATTGGCTTTTTAGTGTATTCTGCCATGAGAAGTTATTGAATTGAATTCTCTATTAGTTTGCAATTCTCTATTAGTTTTGATATCATAGTGATTTTGGGTGAATTGATTTTGAGATAACGACTTGCAATTCTCTATTAGTATAATCTATTTGAAATTATGATTGGATCATCAACGATAGGATGGATGATGGATACATGAACAATACTTGCATTTGCTACATTGAAAGAGACTTCTTACAACAAGTTTCGATCGAGAATGTAATACAACGTTTTTAAAAGATGAAACCTCATAGGGAAGAACTGAAGGTATGTTTTTTTTTATTCGTAAAGACCATCTTATTTATGTTACGTGTTTTTATATTTATGATGATGATGTTTTTTTCAATATTTTATCGTATTTTTATTATGTGATGAGCCTAACCCAACGCGAACCATCGAACCGGCCTGTATTTTTTATGTTCGGATGTATGATATTGGAACACTTAAAAAAGTGAACCCCTTGGAAAAAATTTCTGGATCCGCCACTGCTGTGATATCATCTATAGCTCTGCAGTTAGCAATGTAATATTTGTTATAACCCTAGAAAATAACGGATCGAAAACAAAACCCTAAAATTAAAAAAAGTTCAGGATCTAACAGATCAAAATCAAAACAATACCTGCACTGCAAGAGGTAGGAGGATCCTTCTGGAGATCCTTGAGTTCTTTCAAGATCCGTTTCGAGGCCATCAGGAATTCCTATAGTTTACAAAAGTAAAAACCCTAATTTTGAATCTGAACGTATAATAGAAGATCAAAAGGGGAAGTTTTTTGTTTCAACACATTTATTAGTTTTTTGGTTTTAAGTTTTAACATTGTAGAGGTTTATTGTCATTATTTGTTATACGCAGTTCTTAGAGGGATTTCTGACGGGTTAGCTAGAGGAAATAAACCTGATGAAATGGAGAAATTGGTTAGTGATAGCTTTTTTATTATATATCTATTTTTTATTTTTAGGGTTTTTACTTTTTTTTGGCTCTTTAATATATGGTGTTTATTTTTTTGGACCATGTAGGTAATTGATCTATTGAAGGCTCATTTGAGACATCCATAGGCATCAGAGGTTAACAACAAAGATATCATATCTCATTTTGTTTTGCGTCTCGTGTATTGTCGATCGTAATCTTTTGAACTTTTTGCCGTTTATTTATTTATTTTTTATTTTCTGCTTTGATGTCTTATGTAGATTTGAACTGATTGTGTTGATGACTTCAAATTCATTATTGTTTATGTGGCTTTTGGTATTGGATGCTCTTTGTGTATTCTAGCAAGTTTGTTTTTACTTATGCAAGCTGGGTACGAAACGGCCAACCAGCTTTTCGACAAAATGCATTTTTCTATTTTCTGTGCCCCCATGTCTTTCTTTGATGCCAACCCATCTGGTCGAATCCTAAGCCGAGTAAATGAATACGTCATTTTTCTTGCATTTTGCTTAACGATTAGGGCATTAGGCAACTTGATTTTTAAAAACCTTTTGCAGGTATCTTCAGTCCAAACTGCAGTGGACTTGTCAATACCATATAGTATTGGTCCATTTGCCTATGCTATCATACAGCTTTTAGGCATTGTTTTAGTTATGTCACTAAACCGAGTATAATACAAAAAAAAAAAAAAAACCTTAAAAACCTAAAAAAAACCTAAACCCCCCCCAAGCTAAATGCTAAAAACTAACCAACCCCCGCCCCCAAAAAAAAAAAAAAAAAAAAAAAAAAAAAAAAAAAAAAAAACCTAAAAAAAATCTAACCTTCCACCCCCCCAAAAAAAAACTAAACCCCCCCCCCCCCACACCCCAAAAACCTAAACCCCTCCCCCCACCCCACCCAAGCTAAAATGCTAAAAACTAAACCCTCAAAAAACCTAAAAAATTCTAAAAAACACATAATTTTTTTTTACTATTTTTAGCTAAAAATCGCTACTTTTAGTAATATAATTTTTTAAAAAAAATTAAATTTTTTTTGGTAACGAAAATTAGCGATTATTCGCTAAAATATATTAAAAAAAATTGTTTGTTTTTTAGCTATTTTTAGGTATTTTTGGTTGTGTTCACATTGGTTCTCGCAATAAAGGGTTATTCATAACGTATCCTCCTCCTATATATATATATATATATATATATATATATATATATATATATATATATATATATATAGGGAGCCGCTAAAATAGGAACCACCTTCAGTTGTAAGAACCGCGAGAACCACTTTCAACCAATCAGATTTTGCCACTTAAAAGGTTATTTTGGTCATTTAACACCAAATGTCATTTCTCCACCCTCTCTCCTCATTTATAATTGTCAGATGTTTCTCTCTCCACCTTTTTAAAACTCCATATCATCTCTCCTCTTAAACCACATCACTTCCTACATTCAAAAGAAACCCCCCGGCCCCTTCTGGTTCTCCTTGCCGGCGACCACCACTGTTAATCCGTGAAGACGATGATGATGATGATGATTGATGGTGAGGATGAAACCGCCACCCACCACTGTTTCTCTCTCTCCCACCCTCGTTCATCCCTGTTTCTCTCTCCCTCTCTCTCTCACACCCCTGTTTCTTCTCTCTGTCACACTTGTTCACCACCATGAAAACCTTTCGTTTTTGGGGGTTCCGACGCACATATGGCCGTATTTTCAGGGAAAGAGGAAGAAACGTTGTAGAGAGAGAGAGAGTCCGAGGAGAGAGAAAGAGGGGCGACGGCGGTGGTGTTTGTGACTGGTGTTTTGGGCGAGGGGGGTTCAAGTGAGGTAGGGGTGGAGGGGTTTAATCGATGGCAGTTCAAAAGTCAGTGTGGTTGGTGTGTGTGAGTGGTGTTTGGGTTGAAAATGAGTATGTTTGAAACCATCACCGTCAGAAACCATGGTGGACGTTCACCGGAATCCATCTTGTGGTTGGTGTCTCTGATATACTCAAAAGTCAGTGTGGTTGGTGTCTCTGATCTACTCGAAAGGTAACCCATTTTTTAAATATGCGCAGGGTTTCATTTTGAGGTGATTTTGTTTAAGAGTTCCATTGAGAACCCACATGGGCCGGGGAACACTGGAAGATGGTTGGGCTTATTGGAAGCTTTGGGCCTTTTGGGGTGGTTTGCTTGATTCTGTGGGTTTGTTTGTTTTTACAGGTGACCGATTGAAAGCGGTCTAGATGGTGCTCGGTGGTGCCGATGGTGCCCCGTGGCGCCTATGGTACCCGAATTGGGGGTTGAGTTGTGTTCTTGATTCTGATGGGTATTTTTTATATGTTTTGGGGGTTTGAATTAGGTTCTTTGATTTCTGTTTTTGATTTGTTTTCTTGATTGTGTGGGTTTTGATCCGTTGGATTGGGTGGCGATGATGCAAAAAAACGTAGATTTTGATGACGATGGCGCGAAAAGGACGTCGGAGGGTAGGTTTTTTGAACCTGCAACCCCACTTTTGCAGCCTTTTGATTATCGGATAATCTGAGCCAAACCCCCTTTTTTTGTGAGATACACTTTGTTTTGATGTACTTGGTTTTTTATTTCCCCCGCTAGTCGATGATGATAACAATATATTGAGACACCGTTTGCGTTTTCTGGGTGCGTTTGTTTTTGCGTAAAAAAGTTTTTCTAAAAAAAAAAGTTAAACCGTAAACTTTTTAACGTAAAACTTAAACTTTTTAACGTAAAACGTAAAAACGTTAAACGTAAAACATAAAAAGTTTTACGTAACACGTTAAAAGGTTTACGTAACACGTAAAAAGTTTTACGTAAGCCGTAAAACTTTTTATGTAAAACGTAAAAAGTTTTACGTAAAACGTAAAACGTAAAAATGTTTTACGTAAAACGTAAAAAATTTTAACGTAAAATGTAAAAAGTGAAAAAATCAGCGTGTAAAAAACGGCGCGTTAAAAAAACGACGCTTGAAAAAGCCCGATGTAAAAACGGCGCACGCAAAAAAACGACACTTGAAAAAACCTGGCATGCAAAAACCGGCGCGTAAAAATTTTTGTCTTGTTCAAAAAATTTGAATTTAAAAATGCTTTTAATAAAAAAATTCTTTTTAAAAAATAATAAGTAATATAATAAAACAAAAAAGTAATAAAAAAATAATAAAAACAAAAAGACAAAAAAAGGTAATTATACTAAATTACCCGTTTGGATTAAAATATTAAAGAAATAATAAGACAAAATGTATTTAATATTCATTTTAGTTACTTTTAATCTCATCCTTCCATCTTCTTGATCTAATGGTTAGGAATTGGTTCTCGCGGTTCTTACAACTACCGGAGGTGGTTTTCATTTTAGCGGTCCCCTATATATATATATATATATATATATATATATATATATATATATATATATATATATATATATATATGTGTGTATATATATATATATATATAACGCTCAACAAAAATCAACCAATTACAACTTTAAATTAAACATACATCAAATTCACATCAACCTCAAACATTCAAAATTTTACACTCAACCTTTTGGCTCTCAAACTTTCACACTCAACCATTTAGTCTTAACCCATTTTCCAATTTACGCCAAAATTTTACATTCAAACTTTCACTCTCATATCAAACTCTTACATTAATGACCAAAGGAGCTTCCATGAAATGTAAGGGGTCGTTTTAAACCCAAACCAATCAATTACAATCACCCCACTCTACCAAAGCTACCAGTCATCTAATCAACCTGGATTCATGCCTTCCCATGCCAACAATTCGGGTTCATGAATCAACTCGGTTTCGTACATTCACAACTCCAAAACTATGGTTTCATGCCTCCACCCGGTGCCACGCCGATACACAGAACTAGTTACCGGTTCTATGGGTTACCTCCATAATTGGAGACAGGTGTAAACCCCAATGTTCTGCTAGTGCCCGTGTTCAAGACCCCAGGCATTTAGTCATCTGGTACATCTACACCAACTCCATCTTCGAGCCGGAAAAATAGAAGGAAAAGTGGCTAGTTTGAAGCCAAAGTAGAAAGTTATTATTCACAAGTGGTCGGTTGACGAAGAAGAAGCCTTTACATGAGCTTATCTTCATGTGTCTACATGCGCCGTAGTTGAAAAAAAACACCAACTATTGGGAGCGTATCCATGTTTATTTTTTGTGAAGAAATAGATAACAAGTTGAACCAGACAAAGGAGCACTTGTAGTGCCATTGGCCTTAATGGCCACTCTGACAACTCTTTTTTGTGGAATATACAACCTCCACAAAAATGCCCATAGTGGTTACTCCGATGAAATGGTCATGATCCCGGCCAAAGCGGAGTTTGGAACAGAACAAAATATTCGGTACAACTACAAGCATATTTTCAATTAGTGAAAAACAAACCGAAATCGAATGCATCGCTCCCATTGATGTCAAAAAGGACAAAGACATCAGAGTCAGGAGCATATACATCGTCCGCTTCTGATGCGGTTGACTTGGACGACAATGCACTCCCATCCAAGGTTCAAAATTCAATTTCAATCTCGATGATGATGACGTTCAAGAGTTGTCTCGTCCAATGGGGAAAAAGGGCTAAAAAGGCTCGGCGGAGTCGAGGAAATGATCTAAACAAAAGGAGACGTCGGCCAATGAAGACGAGCCGGTGAAAATGTGGATGCAACAATATATGATAAAAAAGTTTTTGGGTTATATGAGATATGTTGATGATGAAAGCTAAAACCAAAGGGAATCATCTTCCCTTCCCAGCCTGATAGGATAAGTTGAAGTATAATCTTTGGTTCAGAAGTTTCCCCGTCGAAGGCTTCCCAAAAGAACTGCCCAGATTAGATTACTGGAACATAACTGCTGCCTCCAAGAATAGAGAACAGAAGTACAAGTGCTACATTGTGAAAGTGTTGGTCAACAAATCAACAATCAAGTCAACAAAAGTCAAGACAGAAGATTAGAAGATCAAGTCAACAAGTCAAAGACCATAAATTATGGATTCCTAGAAATGCTGGTTCTCACCAACAGTTTCAAGGAATCCAGTTGTTTTCTCTAACCTTCAATTGAAGTCGTAGATTAATGGAATTGTGTAATTATCCAACAGTTTTACTAACTGTTGGGAGTTAGATCATTAAATGGGTTGTTAGGGGTTGCTTTCATGGTGATGTCACCAGCTGTTCTCTCCTCCTATATATAGTTCATCATTTTCATTGTAATGCAACACGAAGAGCAAAAGGACATAAGAACTTAGTATGAGAGAGTACACCTGATGAAGGGAGTACACTTTATACCAACTGATTGTATTGTAATCATTTTGAATGAAACCATTATGCAACCATTCCTTAATCTAATTGTATTGATGATGATGTGTTTGTATTAACTGTTTTTTACTTGAGTTTTCATATCATTTCAATCTGTTCTAATAAAAAACACATATCACACTCTCAGATCTTGCAAAAGTGGATTTCATGGATTGCCTCACACGTAAACTCGACGAATTTCTTACGAATCAAGATTTAATCATCATCTTTATTCGACTAAAAAAACTCATGAGGAAGTTTGTTATAAAATTAAGAAAAAACATGATGGGCTTAAGTTGGTTTTATTGATTATCTAGTTTTGAAGTTACTTTTTCTAGATTTTTTTTTCTATTTTATAAATAACGTAAATATAATAAATAACTAAATAAAATAAAAATAGATTATATAAATATATATAGTTTAAATAACAACAACCATACCCAGTATAATCCCACATATAGCGAAGCTATTGATCGGGTCTGGCGAGGGTAGGATGTAGGTACGCCTTACTTCTATCCCAGGGGATAGAGAGACTGCTTCCGGTTAGTAAATATATATAGTTTAAATAAAATAAAAAAAAGTAGGTGATAAGATGTATAATAAGGTTCAGGTTTGGAATTGTTTAAAGTAGGTATAAATTTCTTTTGTTGAACTTATGTTTCCTTGGATCTGGGTTTTTTTTTTATTCTTAATTTATGTGATTTTAGCTTTACTTTCAACAGTTTATTTATGTAATATTTATTGATGTGCTTTTTTTGAAGGTCGACAAAATCAATCTCGAGCGTTTTTGGGGCATTCATTGGATTAAACAGAGTACTTCGAGAGTAACCCGAGTCTATCACCAATTCTAGAGAAAACTTGGTAACCCACCCGCCTGTAGACACGACGGTGAAATTACTAGTAAAACCCGTTTGGCTCAAGGATCGAACCCAGGTTTCCTTGTGTCTCCTATCATTGCCCACCAATGCCTCACTCTGCACAAAGTGGGAGTTGAACTTGCATCTCTTAAAAGAAATGCAAGCATTCCACCACTTGATCTAGAGATCATTGGCATTTATCGTATGGAACAATTTATGAGTTGATTAGGTTTGAATATAAACTTGTATGATAACGAGAAGATCTACTCTTATTTATAACATTTTACCATCATTTAAAAGAAAATTAGAGAACATTTAAAATAAAATAGATGCGCCTTTTCGTCAATCCATAGGGTACATGTACCGAGGCAGTCGTGGCTTAGCAATTGCCACAAGAGGTTTAGCCATGCAAAGGTCATTGTGATTTTCAGCCAGCTAAATGGACCGCTCTTTACCCGGCGCCTCCCAGACGAACCCCTGGACCATCCTTGCTAACAACATTGTAGTCATGGTTGTGCCTAATGTTATTCCAGGACAACGACGTTTTCCTGTGCTAAACGAGATCAACCTCAGCTCATCATCCGAAAGAACTACTTGTTTTCCTTCCTCACATAGATGCCGATCTGGGTCAAACCGCAATGGATCCGACCACACATTTGGATTCCTTCCCAGACCATATCGACTTAGCATAACATGGCTACCCTTGGGTATGAAGTAACCAGCAACAACAGTATTCTTAGTTGAAACATGGGGTGGAAGAAAAGGCGCAAAAGGATGCAACCTAAAAGCGATGCATGATTTTAAGTAATTAAGTTGAGGTATTTCTCTCTCTTCAACTAGCCTTTGACGACCTACTACAAGATCCAACTCCTCAACCGCCTTTTTTAGAATCATAGGTTCGTTGATCATCTCACCAATTGTCCATTCCACAGCGTTAGACGGATTATCAATTGTGGCCACCATTAGTTCCTAATATTTGATAACAAACGAAGATTACTTTAGAAAAGCAATATAACGCAAGCATAATTGATTTTCATTTATCTACTATTCGTGATCTAAATATAAATGAGAAAACCATCAATTCTATGCGTTTGAAATGCATGTGAACATGGTTGTATAAGTCGCTCCGAGTACTCCCCGAGTACTCGCTACAAGGTAGGATGCCGAGGCACGAGTACTGTTCTCCCGGGCCAGTTACACCCCGAGTAATCTTCGCCTAAGACGAGTACTTCCCGAGTACTCCCAAATCCGACTAGGGAGCGCCTAACGACTTTTGCAACCATGCATATGAAAATAGTAATATATATAGATGGCGAGAGACTTGCAACAATTTGGGCTTTAATCTCCTCCGACGTAAGCTTAGTGTTTTCAAGTGTAATAAGGACATCAAGCATATCAGATTTTTCCTTTCTAACACCATTTTTCCACATTTGAATTCGTTCATCAACCAACGGATCTTGGTACTTCCGAACAGTTTCAATAGCAGCCCTTATTATCTTTTCATGGCCATCAAAGTCAGTCTTCCATCTTAACCATGGGAAATAATCAGTGATGCAAAATGCATAAGAAAACATACTTTAGCATGGTAAAAAGTGCAGCAACGTGTTCAGTTTCTTCTTCACCTGGCCCTCTGTCTTCCATTCCTTGCCCAAAGAAACTTGTCCCGAAAACAATATTCTTCGTCACGTTTGCAAAGAATTGTTGGCTCACAGCACGAACATTTACTAACGCGCCACCAACTATAGCTTCTTGTTTGTTTGTTTGGTTATATATGTACTTAAGCAATTGATCAGCTTCATCGTCACGCTTCGGTTGGAGCCATTTGTGTATTGGGGATGAAACAATCTCCCGGCTTATAACTTTTTTCATCTTCCTCCATTGTTCTCCATTAGGGGACATGATAGCAGTGAGATAACCATTGCTTATCAGATGGGCTGACATGATATCAGGCCTTGAAATGAATATTTCATCTTGTTTCTTGAGGAACTCACATGCTATGTCTGGGGACGAAACTGAAATGACGTGGGTTGATGGACCGAGCCGGATGCAAAGGATTGGGGTGCCAAACTGGTCCATGAGCTTATGGATCCAACGGAAAGTTGGTTTATTTAAAAGCATTTGGATGATGCATCCGATAAAAGGCAAAGGGGTTGGACCAGGTGGTAACGAATGTGAGTTGCTTGAAGTTTTCTGGTATAGAAACCTACCAGTATATATGAACATTATGATAACGACCATAATGGTTAAATACATGATTACTAATGTTCAAGATAAAAGATGTTTGAATGTGCATTCGAAAACCAGTTGAGGTAGGGTTTAAATAACCGTGGAGGTATCCACAACACCCCCCCCCCCCCAAAGTATTTACACACCCCCCTAACCCTAAATGACCCTCATTATCCAATACGCCTGAAACTGGCCCCACCCATACGCCCCTAATTGCCCAATACGATTGAAAAGTATTTACACACCCCTCTGCCATCTAATTAATGCCAATCATTGGGTGTCAGCCAATGATTACCAATGATTGGGGTGTGTGGAACTTTATTTTGATAGGGTATTTGTATGGGGAAGTTGTGAAATATTAAGAAAATTAAAATTTATTTTATAAAATGTTGTTATAAAAAATTGTGTTAGTATTATAAAAACTTCATATTTTTATGAAATGAATTGTGTATATTATTAAATGCCAATTTTTTATAAGTATTATTAAATGTCAGATTTTTTTTTATGAAACGAATTGTATATATTATAAAATGGCAATTTTTTATAAGTATTATTAAACGTTTTATTAAATGTCAACTTTTTTATTTATCAATTATTATTATGTGTTTACTTTTATTAAATGGGTATATTATAACGTTTTATTAAATGTCAACTTTTTTATTTATCAATTATTATTATGTGTTTAATTGTTTCTATAACGCAATGTGTATGTTAAAAAATGTCAACTTCTGAAAGTCTTTAGTTGTTTTCCAATTGTCGTTTATTAACCATAACGCAACAAGAAACGTAATTTAAAATGTAATTAAACATCGTATTATATTAATGCACAAAACATGTAACTTTGATACAGAATGTAACGACTAAACCCTAAACCCTAAACCATAGATCGATAATTGTTACATATTTTTTAATTCCTATACAGGAAAACGATGGGTGCAGCTAGCATACACAATTCAAAGACAACCCGGCTGTCTTGAAATTGCGTACCGAACCCTACCTTCCAACGGGATTCTGCTTCACATCTACCACACTGAGATGGCACAAGGGATCAGGAGGTTGGAGCAGTGGAATCGGCATTTCGTTTATTAACCACCGTCCAGTCTTCCGCGCCTTCTCGGGATGGTGAGCGAAGTCGCATTCCCGTTGGTCGAAGGCTAATGAGAACACTAAATGAACTCCTCTCTTGGAAGGACATGTCACGGGGCAAACTGTGTTGGCTAGCGTCACTTGGAGCTGACGAGGCAACATGCTACTCCGATAACACGTAATCCTAGATCGGCGTTCTAGTGCATGAATCTGAAATACGAACGTAGTTTCTCCATAAGGATTACGCTACCACCACCGTCAAAACACCGACTTTCGATATCCTGTTAATAAAAAATACAATTTAGCATTAGACTCGGCATTCTAAAATATATTGTAAAAATTAAAAAAAAAACAAAACACCACCACAGCCGACACACCACCACCACAGCCGAAACACCACCACCACCACCACAGCCGACCCACCACCATCACCATCACCACCACCACCACAGCCGACCAACCACCACCACCACCACAGCCGACCAACCACCACTACCAACACCACAACCGACCTACCACCACCACCACCACAGCCGACCCACCACCACCACCACCAACACAGCCGACCCACCACCACCACCAACACAGCCGACCCACCACCACCACCACCCCAGCCGACCCACCACCACCACCAACACAGCCGACCCACCACCACCACCACCCCAGCCGACCCACCACCACCACCACCACCAACACAGCCGAACCACCACCACCACCCCAGCCGACCCACCACCACCACAACCCCAACATCACCACCACCACCACCAGCACAACCACAACCACAACCCCAACACCACCACAACACCGCCAAAATAAAACCACAAAAAAACAAGGGTAAACAAACCTTGAATATTCCGACCGTATACACCAATACGAGAGCGAAAACTATATGAGAGACGCCTGTGGTCCCCTTCCGGATTGTCATCCTGTGGTCGAGAACTCCTCCAAAAAATAACTTTTGGATTTGGATATTGTACTTGTTCTCGGATAAAGTATAAAAGGGAAGGTGAAACTGAACTTCAATGAGACCCGTATGGGTCGATGAGAGGCATATGCAAGCGGGGTGTCATAAATGTCCTGTCAACTTTTCAGAAAAGGTAGGAGGATATGGGTCTCATCGGGCTATACGAGGCATATGGGCTAAAAAGTTGTCAGGATCCGTACCCACCATACGAGCGTATGGGCCTATGAGTGGCATATTGGTTTGGTTTTTTTTTTAAAAAAAGCTTGTATATGTTGGTTGCAAATGTCGGGTATTTGGGTCATCCTTACTTGCCACAGAAATATACACCATCTTCACAATCAAAAATTCACAATGGTTTTTTGCAAATGTGGTAGGACGGCTGCACTAAGAACATCTTGGACTGAAGCTAATCCCGAACATCAATTTTACACTTGTCACAGTCTGGTATGTTTTTAATATATATTTTTTCCATTAACCCTTGTATATTAGTGATTTTTTTTTCGTGTCAGCGTTCTAAGTGCAACTTCTTTGTGTGGGTCGATCCTCCCATGTGTCATCGGGCATGTGTGGTCATCAAAGAACTGATGGATACGAAGGCTTTGCTGAAAAACGAAGTCAGTTTTTTGAGAGAGGAGGTTCGAATTTATAAATTGCAAGAAGCGGAATTTGAAGAATTTCATTCAAGTGTTGTTCGTAAGAGGGAACGTTGGTTGATAATCAGTTGGATTTTTTTTATGTTGTTTGTCTTGTTATTTTTCATTATTAGTATGTAAGTTTATGCAAGACATGTAATCCAATATTAGTTATAAATGCCGTTTTTTATATATATTAAGTTTTAAAAAAAATGTAATCAAATATTGTGTTGTTTATCTTGTTATTTTTCATTGTTATTATATATACTAAGTTTTTTTTAAATGTTGTTTTTTAAAATAAGTCGACTAAGCATAAATAACTAAGCATAAATAACAAAACGAACAAACATTCATCAAGTTACAAATGTTTAAACATACAAAAATAAACAAAAAGAAATAAATATTTGTTCATACATGCCCACAAATGTTTAACAAAATAAAATTCACCCAACAAATACAAATACTAATCCTCCGTCTCCTTATCGCTGTCGTCAGAATCATCCCCACCACCTGCCTGCGTCCCGGATGGACCTGCCTCCATGTCGAAACCCGGATACACTCGTGGATGTGGCGGGGGTCGAACCGGCAACCCCGCCTGGGTACGTCTCTCGGCCTCACTAGCCATCACCCACTCCATCAAATCCTCCATCCGCTGAAACTGCTGTGTCCAGCTGGCCATCATACCATCCTGACCCGCCACCAGCCTCTCAAGGAGACGTTGGGTGGACTGAGGCAACCGCACTGCATGATAAACGCGTTGTGGAATCTGTGGCGGCTCCTGCGGATGCCCCTGGTCAACTTGAGGCTCCATGTCTCCATCCATAGCAGGCACGTCAGCAATATGCGGCATCTCCACCTCCCCAGCCTCGAGCAGTGGCTGGTGGACTATCAGTTGGGGTTCATAAATCTGTTGGTGTTCGTCAACAAACTGATGCCCGATATCCGGAAAGTTCACCACAATCTTCATCCCTCTCATCGTCCTAAGATCTAAGAGCTCGTGTGGTGCTGGGGCCGGCATATCATCAAGGAATGGGTAATACAGACCGCAATGTTGGGCAATACGCGTGATAAACGCCCCTCCAATCAAACGGCTACGCCTCTGCCGTTTGTTGTACGAGGCAAAATACTCCGCCAGACAGCGATGGAGGGCGCACGGTGTGCCCGTATATAAGCAGTACAAAAAGAACAAATCCACCTTCGTGACCCACTCGTTGCTTTTGACACGCGCAGAGATCGACGTGGCAACGCAGCGGTGTATGTAGCGAACGAGTGGGTCAGGAATGTCAGAAACTCGGGCCTTCTTATCCAAGGGTCTAGGACATAGAGTGGGCCACCAAGCAAACAACTGATCATCAGGCATAGCCCAAATCGCGGTGGTATAAATGTCCTGAACCAACTCATCATCGGTATAGAACCCGGTGGCAACAGCAAACTGACGCAGCGACCAATTTTGTCGCTGCCCGAACAAACAGAAAGATACCTCGGGAGGCGGTGCTTCCACGTTCGGATCGTCCATATCCGAATTGGGCCGGTCAGCCGGCCGTGGACGAAACACGAATGTGGACAGAAACTCCACTATCATGGTCCTATAAGATGGCGCAGCCACCACCGAAAACATGCGATCCCACGGGGAATTCTCCCTGATCAAACCCCGGGCTCTCTCCTCCTCCCCGACCTCCCGTAAAGCCTCCCATGACAACGCCCTCTGCCGACCCACCTTCATTTGTCGCAACCTGTTAAAACGTTTATACTCCATAGAATTGTTCGGGTAGTCCATATAGGGAATACCCGAACTGTAACATCCGCCAATTTTAGAGCTGTAGGTTGTAACGCCCCTCCCGTATATACGGGTATTGTTAGGTTTAATCTATTAACTCTATTACCACCCTTTCGAGGGTTAGGCTATGTTAATTGCGTAACTATGGTTTGGACATGTGGATTTCATCGTTACGAGCATGACAGTTAATTGAATATCAGTTGTTCACATGGATTAGATTTGATAAACTATTTAACTCTATTATGCTATATTCAAACCTGTATACTCGCCAGCAATTATTTGTTGATTGTATTTTAAATGCATACTGCAGGCTGAGGATTCAAGAAAACAAGAAAAGGCTAGGATGGCTTAGAAACCCATCAACTATTTAAATTTACAATCTATGTTATGTACTTTTTCATTTCCATGTATTGTATGAAACTTATGAATATCAATGAAATAAACTTTAATTATTGTCACAACTAGTGTTATGATGTCTTTGAACAGTTTGTACGTCTCATCTCGATGTTTTCGCCATCGGTTGGGGTGTGACAGATTGGTATCAGAGCCATAACTATAGGGAATTAGGATTGCCTTGCTTTACCTAGTCTATAGTTTAAGAGCTTTCTCATTTACTTGCTGTTAAAGACACTATCCTTTGCTTTCTTCTTTGCTTCTCTCTATTCTTTTGGACTTCTAATATACAAGCCTTTCCTAAGGCTAACACAATACACACTTGGAAGCTTTGAAGACACTCTTATAACACAATCGAAATGATTCATCAAGATAGGGGTGATTCCCACACTTGGTGATGATTTTCACTCAGCTATACTTTGATTTTGCACGAAATCTACCCTCAAGTTAGGAGTGATATCCAAATCTTGATGGGAGTTTTCCATTTCCTAATCTAGTGGACCCTCATCTTTGGATGGGTACTAACCACGTTAGGGTACGATGTTATCAAGTTAGAGGTGAAACTCGCATCTTGTTAACTAGTCCCATTCCTTGATTTTCGATCTCGCCAAAGTTTCGATTTACCCAATCGATTAAGGACGTGTAGTAACTGGAAGGACAAACATCGTTAGTCGCTCCTCGATGAGAATGTTTGTCTATTAGGCCAAAGCACGTTTCCTTAATTCGAAAAGGACTTCGATTCACTTTGGAATAGTCTATGTTACGTTCCGTGACACTCCATATTTATTGATAAAATCTCTTTTTATGCTATCTCAATTATCATGTGATTTATATTTGAGCGTTATCTTCAATTCAAATTTGGGAACACGAAGCACGTTATTATCGCAATCCAAAACAATTAATAACTACTCTCTTTCGTGAACAAACTAAATTTATATTGCTTTCATTATTCTATGTGAAACATCATTCTATGTGTAATACTATGTTAAACTATGTGAAACTATTTGGTGATCCATGTGAGAAACTATGTGCTATGTGATGCATACATGAAGTCAATTTTCCTAAACAAAAACATTATGATTAAAAGTCTCATCCATTTCTTGTTCTGAATTTCTAGATGTCATCATCTCGTCAGTACTCTCACTCTCCCAGAAAATCCAAGTTCCTTTTTATCAGATGTACACTTTATTATCTTCGATCTTTTATGATGAAACTCTTCCTTGTCAATTTTGAACCATTTTTAGGATTTCACTTTTGCGCATACATCATACGATTATACATCATTAGCATGCATAATTTCACTTAATTTTAATTACACTTTCGTAACAATGAGTGAAGACATATCATCGAGATAGGAGTGATTTCCTTACCTTGACGATTAACTTCGCTTCTTTTCTCATCTTACAACGACCTCACCAACGGATTTGGGGTGATTCCTTTACCTAGGTGATCGTTACCAATACTTTCTTTAATAGATTATATTGCGTAAACACGATCATGTTTATACCTAAATCATTTATCATGTATTTCAAAATGCTTCATTTATTTAGACGTATCTCCTATTCTATAATCTATTTTCACATCGCTCGCATACACAAAAATTTTCAATGTTACCAAAAACGCGTATTCCTCGATTTCAAAAATTTCACAAAATACTACTGTCACCCTAATCAGTTTAATAAATCTATTGCCCACAAAATTTCGTATTCCACGTAATTACTAAAACGCACTCATCTCGCATCACTATACTAAAGAATTCTAAATTTCCAATTGAGAATCAAACCAACTTTTCATACAGAATATTACAAATATTATCCGTTCAGTTATCAAAACTCTTTTCAAGATCAACAAAAACATTTTATTAAGGACACCTTTCACGATCACCAGGTTCATATACCAAAATTCCTTTTCCTAAGGTTAAACCTTTTCACTAGAATCTGTAAACTTCGAAGTTAGTAATACAAAAAAAAAACTTCTTAAAACGATGCAAACTTTTTAATTCGAAGAACTTTTCAAAACCTCGCTTGATACGTTAATTAAATTCAAAACACGTGGGCAAGGAAACTTTATAAGGACGACAAATTTTCAGCTATGAAATTTTTTTTTAAACCATAATAGCACTTCCATTCTTTTACAAAGTATCCTTTCGCATAATCAAAAGATGTTTTCCTTTATATTCTCTTTACAATTCACAAACTAGATTCTACATTCCTGACAACTCAATCTAATTTAACTTCACGTTTTGCACAGACAACTATATATGTATATCATTTTACACGTTTTAGTCAATATCTCACAACAATCTCACGCGTGTCACTCGTTCTTTTTTTTCCTTTCATATTCAAAACTTTAAACCTTTTATGCGCATAAACTCATGTATTTTAATTTTATATTATAAACAAAATCATTAATCCCTACGTCCATACTTATACATTTTATGCTTCCACTTATGTTCACACTTACGCATTTATGTTATACTCACGATTCAAAACTCATACGTTTTACGTTTATACACACACTCACAATTATACAATTACGTGATACTTAAATTCATATTCATACACCTTCGTTTTACTTATAATCATATACACATTCACACGTATGCAATTTGCGTATACGCTTATACCGCTATGTTTATACTTGTATTTATATTCAGACACATTCTCACGTCTGTTATGATCCTCGTATTTATATACTCATAACTACCACGACACGTTTCGTGTCTATACTTTGACTCATATTTACACACGTACTCCCCACAATACGTTCGTATGCTTACACTTGTACTCATATTTATACTCATAGTCGCAACAACATACTTGTACTTGTACTTATACGATCACGTTTACACTCATATATATATATATATATATATATATATATACTCATACATTCCATTCGTACTTAAACATTCATGTTTTACACTTAATTTTCACATTTACAACCATACTCATGCATCTTATGTTTATACTCATATTTATACTCGTATTCACACTCGTACTTGTGTTCATACTCTCATTTATACGATTTATGTTATACTCATACTTTTGTTGTACTCTCATTTATACGAATTTTGTCCATACTCACGTCATTCGTTTGTGCTCAAATTGTGCTCACATTTATGCTCATTTTAATACACGTTATGCTTATACTTTTGCTCACACTCCTGGCATGCGTTTTATGTTTATGCTCACGTGCGTGTTCAAATTTAAACTTATACTATGCTCATGCTTTTTACTCAAAATTTATACATTCGCACATGTACACGGGCGAAACCCGAAGGATTCGTTTACGTTAGTCTTATACTATTTGGAACGCGAACATGCTTACATGTTACATTTTTATACGCACACAATCTTATTTTCAAAATTTATGTATACCTTGATTCATACGCAAATTAGTACGAGCTATGCGGATCATGCGACGATTGGTATAATCGCGGGTGCACACGGGATTATAGTAATAAGCGCATGAGAACCATAGAGTGTACTACTGTGTATGGTAAGACATGGAACGTAACATGACACGAATAACGAAACGGACGTAACATGGTCAAAACATGGTGGATACACCGCTGGTACATCCTATATATAAGTGTTTTCACCACGTTACCAAACTTTCGTGAAACGTGCCATGAGAAATTCAGTGTTTTGCACACCTTTTTGGACCTAATGCAAACTTTAAACGACTTACAAACGCATTATGTCCGATTATCCAAGACGAAACTCCATTCTTACTACGCAACTTTTGTATATCCAATACTTATGCCATTCTTATACTTGCATCCACTTGGAGTCAATCGTTCACTTCCATACTCCCACTATTCTCTATTATTCCATGTCTTTGATATGACTCCCATTCACAATCAAGTTTCATCTATTCTCTCTGTGGAATCCTTGGATGCCATCTTTTCAACAGTCTTCCTCTTAGATTTCGAGGACGAAATCTCCTAAAGTAGGGGAGACTGTAACATTTCGTATTTTCAAACTTTCCATTTTTGGAAAGTCTACTTGTACTTTCTACTTTTGTAAGTTGTACCTTTGTTGTACTTGATTCAAATTCCAAAATTGTACTCGAGACTTGAAATCATAATGAAATTGCATGAATTTATCCATATTTTGTGTTTGAATACTATGAATCATTGAAACTATGAAACTATGTTAAACACGTTGAAACTATGTTAAACACGTTGAAACTATGTTAAACACGTTGAAACTATGTTAAACACGTTGAAACTATGTTAAACACGTAAAAACAGAGGAATTCCATCTTAATTTCGACTCTTTAATTCATCGTTGCCAAGAGATTACCCTAAACCGTACGAAAATTGGGAATTTATACGCTAAGTCGGTAAAAATATTGAAGTTTGGGTTAAATTTGATTATTCTATTATTTTATTATTATTTTAAATGAATAAAATAACAATTTAAATTAAATAAATAAGTATTTTATGAATTTTTATTGATTTTCAAGAATTTTCGTTAACGAATCTGACTCCGTTGGTGAAAACCGGGTTAAATCAGCCTAACCTGGTTAGTTTTACTAAAGGGCAGCACTAACTGAGTTAGAAAACTCAGTTAGTGGCTAACCCAGTTAGTTAAAACTAACTATACAAAAAAAAGGGGGATTTTGGTGTGGCCGGGACTCGAACCCGCGACCTACACCTCGTACACAAGCGGCTTAACCAGCTGGGCTGGGTCTTGGACTGGTGAAAGAACCAAGACCCAATCCATTTTAAACACTCATTTAATGCGTTAAAATAAATTCCAAATAAAAAGGGTGTCTCACCCGGATTCGAACCCGCGACCAAGGCTTCATCAACAACAACACAAACCAACTGAACTGCCATACAACATGTGAACTAATTGAGAGTTATTTGTATTTAAGCATTAATTACGTGATTTAAATTCAAACATTAACCGCCCAGGGACTGTTCATCGTCTCCCCCGATTGTCAAACGATCGGACCGACCTTCCACGTTCATAACCGACGTCCACCTCCTATTTATACCCAACCAACACTTCTAAATCGTCCCTTCCTTTCATTTGATCAAAACGAAACAACCCAAACCGCGAACCGTAACCCGAAGTCATTTCGTTCACGTCGCCGGAAGAAGTCACGCACCACCGGCCACCGCCGTCTGCCACCACTTCGCCGCCGTGCACCGCCGATCGTCGTCCGGTACGAACCGTTCCATTTCCGTTCTTTTTCCGTAATCTTTTTCCGATTGTTGTTATTAATACTGTTATTATTATTATTATTATTATTATTATTATTATTATATTATTAAAACTAGGTTATTATATTATACTAATATATATATATAATCAGGGTTATAATATAAATGTTAATATATAATTCTGAATAATTATTTAAAAATCAGAATTTTTATAAACAGATATATTATTTTCTGATTTATTAATTAAATCAGAAATTATCTAAATTATTATTATTTTCTGATTTATTCTTTAAATCAGAAATTTATTTATATATCAGAATTATTAATTAATCAGAATTTTATAACTATTTTTATATCAGAAATTTATTATTTTTCAGAAATGTTATTCAGATTTATTATTTATAACAGAATTTATATTTTATTTATTCTAAATCAGATTTATCATTATTATTTATTTAAGACAGTTTATTTAATTCAGAATTTTATAATCATTATTTCAGAATTTATATTTCTTAATTATTAATGCAGAAATTATTTATTTAAATATCAGAATTATTAATTCTATTAAAAATCAGATTTAGTATTATTTTATATATATAATCAGATTTATATTTTCAGAATTTTCATTTTTATAAAAATCAGATACATTATTTTATTAATTTCAGATTTAATTCAGAATATTTATTTTAATTGTTGTTTAAATTATAAAATTAATTCTGAATTACTATTTAATTATTATCTAATCATATTTATTTAAATCAGAATTTATAGTTTTAAAATCAGAATTATTTATATATATATATATATATTAGAAATTAAAAACTATATAAACTAGAATTTTAGAAATATTACCTTATAACATATATCAATATTTATTATTATTCATTCACTCGTAAATAATTTAATATTTTAAATACAAGATATAACAAATAAGATATTTATTATTTCACTTTGGAAATCTTGTATTATTTATGCCTTGTTATTTAATTAATTCTATAAATTCCCAATAATTAATCAAATCCTCAAAATTAATAGGGTAATTCTCTTGTGCACATCCTCTTTGGAAAATCCTTGATTCTTTATCTTTTCCAAGAAATACGCAACGCACTCTAAGGTGAGTATACTTGACCCATTTTCTTTTCACACTTTTGGGTGTAGTATGCATTTCCTTATCAAAAACACAATGATAAACACTTTCATTGCACAATCTATCCATTTAAACATGAACATTTTCTTATGCAATGCACAAAATAATACATTATATATGAATACTTTGATACATCTTGATGCTTGTTAATACTCATATTCCCAAAAAAAAAAAAAATGGAAACTTATCATCAAGATAGGGGTGATTCCCAAACCTTGATGATTAGCTCCACTCACTTTCTAACTTCACCAACGAGCTAGAGGTGATTCTCTTACCTCGGAGGTAGTTACCAACTTTTATTCGTTCTCAATGAAATTTTATGATTGAACGTTCCTTTTCAAAAATTTTAGAATTTATTTCACGTGCATGCTAATACGATATACTGGATTCGTGTCACTTGGGTTAAACTTTATGTGATAAACTTGTCATTAACTTCGTAAGAAGCCACACCTTAACATACTCGATGGGTTGACCTGTGTATTCACATGCCAGGGATACGTTAATCTTGTTAACTAAGTATGGCATGTGGATTGTTCTAAATTTTTATGAAATACGTTAATCTTAGATTTCGAGGACGAAATCTCCTAAAGTAGGGGAGACTGTAACATCCGCCAATTTTAGAGCTGTAGGTTGTAACGCCCCTCCCGTATATACGGGTATTGTTAGGTTTAATCTATTAACTCTATTACCACCCTTTCGAGGGTTAGGCTATGTTAATTGCGTAACTATGGTTTGGACATGTGGATTTCATCGTTACGAGCATGACAGTTAATTGAATATCAGTTGTTCACATGGATTAGATTTGATAAACTATTTAACTCTATTATGCTATATTCAAACCTGTATACTCGCCAGCAATTATTTGTTGATTGTATTTTAAATGCATACTGCAGGCTGAGGATTCAAGAAAACAAGAAAAGGCTAGGATGGCTTAGAAACCCATCAACTATTTAAATTTACAATCTATGTTATGTACTTTTTCATTTCCATGTATTGTATGAAACTTATGAATATCAATGAAATAAACTTTAATTATTGTCACAACTAGTGTTATGATGTCTTTGAACAGTTTGTACGTCTCATCTCGATGTTTCCGCCATCGGTTGGGGTGTGACACGAACAATCACCCCCGGCCATCTCATCGAATCTAGGCACCTGTATCGCACCAAACTCCTCCTCGTCTGACGACATATCTGCAAAAATTAATATATAATACGTGTCATATTATAAACTTTTTACAATTTTTATAAACTCCTCCTCAATGAGGGGCGTATAGGGCAAAAAGGGCGTATAGGAGTTGTTGTTAAAGCGTACGAAGTGTATAAAGGATTTACTAGAACAAATTTATCAACTCCTGTACAGGAGGATAAACTGGTTAAGGCTTGTGTGTTCTATGCGAGTTGTGCGAGTTCGAATCCCGGGGGAGGCCGGTCCGATACAGAAGGACCCCTCCCTTTTTTATTTGACATTTTTTATTATTGATTTATTTATATTAAAATTAATTCCTTTTAAAAGTGGAAACCGCCAGGGGAGGCTTATTGGTCAATGAGACACTCATAAGGTGTCAACCAGGGGAGGCTTATTGATCAATGAGCACCCTATAGGTGTTGTATATGTGTCTCATTGCCCTATACGGCTCATATGAAATTAATTTTTTAACAATTTTATGTGGTAATTAAGGGTTTTTTATGTTATAAAACACCCTAATTAATATTTTTTTTAAATTGTTGCATACACTATATTTCATGGATGTTACACCTTTGCCAAGTTAACAAATTCTTTTTCGTGAAGTTCTATTACTATCTACTAACGCCCTACCCTGTGTAATACGATACATGTACATTGTCACCTATTCATAGCTTCTATACGTCGGTGAGGTATTTCAAAGTCCATTTCGTACGGACATCGGACAATCATCCCGTTAACTTAGCAATAGTAATAATAATAATAATAATAATAATAATAATAATAATAATAGTAATAGTAATAATAATAAAAATAGTAATAATAATAATAGTAATAATAATAATAATAATTAATACGATACATGTACATTGTCACCCATTCATAGCTTCTATACGTCGGTAAGGTATTTCAAAGTCCATTTCGTCCCGGCAAACGGGTCGGGCCGGGGATCGGGTACGGTCTTTGACCCATGACGATATTTTATGAAATGAACTTTGTGTATTATAAAATGTCAAATTTTTTATTTATCAATTATTATTATTTCTTTAATTAGTATTATAAAAGGTCAACATTTTTTTAATTAGTATTATAAAACTTCTAAATTTGTTTTATCAAGTGTTATTATAAAACGTCAAATTCTCTATAATCCATAACGCAAAGGTAAGTGAACATTCTTTGATAAAATAACACAAAACACAACACTTTCATACAAAATGTAATACAATACATAGCCGAAACCCTAAACCCTAAACCCTACACACTAAATCGCTAACTATTACATATTATTACTTAGATTCACACGAACCCGTTGTGTATCTGAATCAAGTTCTCAAACAACCGTGAAATCGAACAGTTTCTTCATACAACTGTGGCTAATGGAAATGCATGAAAAATATGATGAAGAAGTTGATTCTCGATTTCAGTTATTTTTGTTGATTCAGTAATTCAACGTATTTTAGTTGGTTTTGAATATACCCAAAGAGATCTGAACCAACCGAAATCCACTTCCGAGACGATTCAAGTGAGTCCTATGAAGCAACCGAAATCGGAGCGCCGCTTAAATCGGAGGACAAGTAGAGTAACGTTACCGATCAGTCCGTTGACCAGAAACTATTTGTGAATCTGGAATACGAACGCAGTTAAGCGTTTGAATCTGAAATATGAACGCAGTGTACTTCTCCATAAGGATTACGCTACCACCACCGTCAAAACACCAACTTTCGATATCTTGTTAATAAAACATACAATTATAGCATTAAACCCGACATCCGAAAATATATTCTTAAAAATAATAAATATAATAATAAAAATAACATATGCACATTTAAAAAAACGATGATATAATTCTAGACCTGGCAAACGTGTCGGGCCAGGGGTCGGGTAAGGTTACCCTACCACCACCACCACTACCACCACAGCCACCACCAACACCAGCCACCACCCACCACCACCACCAGCACCACCACAAGCAGCACCACCACAAATGGCGGAAATAAAACCAAAAAATAAAAAAAGGTTGAAGATTAAGCAATAAAATTTGGAATACAAACTAACCTTCATCGTGTGGTCCAGAGTTTGTCTTGTGAAAATCGTGTGGTCCAGAGCGTGTGTGTGTGTTCTTGGTGTTTTAGTGTGTGAGTTTTCAAATTTTAGCTCTAGTTTACCCCTTTATTGAAGTTGGGAAAGTGTTTGTGTTCAATGAGGGCCGTATGGTTCAATGAGCAACTTATAGGAGTTGTTGGGTTTAACAATAATAAATAATAATAATAACAATAACAACAATAAATAATAAATAATAATAATAATAATAAACAATAATAATAATAATAATAATAATAAATAATAATAATAAATAATAACAACAATAATAACAAACAATAATAATAATAATAATTTTAACAACAACAACAATAATAACAATAATACCAATAATAATAATAATAATAAACAATAATAATAATAATAAATAATAAATAATAAATAATAACAATAATAATAATAATAATAAACAATAATAATAATAATAATTTTAACAACAACAATAATAATAAACAATAATAATAACAATAACAACAATAAATAAAAAATAATAATAATAAACAATAATAACAATAACAACAATAAGTAATAATAATAATAATAATAATAATAATAATAATAATAATAATAATAATAATAATAATAATAATAATAATAATAACAATAACAACAATAAAGAATTTCACGAAAAAGAAATTGTTAACTTGGAAAAGGTGTTAGTAGATGTATTGTATTACACAGGGTAAGGCCTTAGTAGATAGTAATAGAACTTCACGAAAAAGAATTCGTTAACTTGGCAAAGGTGTAACATCCATGAAATATAGTGTATGCAACAATTTAAAAAAAAAATATTAATTAGGGTGTTTTATAACATAAAAAACCTTTAATTACCACATAAGATTGTTAAAAAAAAATTAATTTCAAATGAGTCGTATAGGGCAATGAGACACATATACAACACCTATAAGGTGCTTATTGATCAATAAGCCTCCCCTGGTTGACACCTTATGAGTGTCTCATTGACCAATAAGCCTCCCCTGGTGGTTTCCACTTTTAAAGTAGTTTTTGAATCAATGAGGGGCGTATAGGGCAAAAAGGGGCGTACAGGAGTTGTCAAACAAAAAAGGGAGGGGTCCTTCTGTATCGGACCGACCTCCCCCCAGATTCGAACTCGCACACTTAACACAGAACACGCAACCCTTAACCAGTTTATCCTCCTGTACAGGAGCTGATAAATTGGTTATTGTATATCCTTTATACACGCTTTAACAACAACTTCTATACGCTTGTGAGTGTCTCATTGACCAATAAGCCTCCCCTGGTGGTTTCCACTTTTAAAGTAGTTTTTGAATCAATGAGGGGCGTATAGGGCAAAAAGGGGCGTATAGGAGTTGTCAAACAAAAAAGGGAGGGGTCCTTCTGTATCGGATCGGCCTCCCCCCAGATTCAAACTTGCACAGTTAACACAGAACACACAAGCCTTAACTAGTTTATCCTCCTGTCCAGGAGCTGATAAATTGGTTATTGTATATCCTTTATACACGCTTTAACAACAACTTTTATACGCTTGTCCTATACGCCCCTCATTGATTCAAAAACTAATTTAAAAGTGGAAACCACCAGAGGAGGCTTATTGGTCAATGAGACACTCATAAGGTGTCAACCAGGGGAGGCTTATTGATCAATGAGACACAAATAATAATAATAATAATAATAATAATAATAATAATAATAATAATAATAATAATAATAATAATAAAACATATGCACATTTAAAAAAAACGATGTTATACCCAATTCTTCAATTCTTCAAGTGACCCAAATACCTCAAAAAAAAAGGTTCATTAGAAATCCACATAAATGAAATTAATATATTAATTTGTCAAAAAACAATAAAAAAACTCGGGTTCAACATCGGGTTCGGGTTAATATGTATGACACATTTTAGGGTTTGTATGAAATTTCGTGTCATACATTTTCTGTGAAATAATCAGTATACATGCCTCGTTTGTGTTCGTTCGGTTCATTTACAAGCCTAAGTAATCTATTTTTAACAAAATATTTCACCAGAACATATATAATATTTCACCAAAATGATAACGAAATCGGGTTAATATGTATGACACAATTTCGGGTTGGGTTCGGGTTAAGGTCGGGATGGGTCAAACATTTTCTAGATTTCTCCTACCTAATAAAAATTATATACATACGAATAACACGTATACAAAATCATTTTATCTACTCTAAAAATTATATCAACATTATGTAACACGAATAACACGTAATTGACGGTTATGTCATACCTTTTTTGTTTTTTTCTCGTCATTAGCACCTTCCTCGTTAGCAGGTTCCTCGTTAGCACGCTCGTCGTCGTGAACACCTTCCTCGTTAGCAGGTTTGTCGTCGTCAACATCCTCCTCAAAGTACATTACACCTTTCTCGATTTCGTTATCATTTTCCTCAAAGTCCTTAGCACATTCCTCGACTTCGTTATCATTTTCCTCAAAGTCGTTAGCACCTTCTTCGACTTCTTTATCATTTTTCTCATACTCCTTAGCACCTTCCTCATACTCTAACTTGTGTTTATTTTCCGTATACGAATGGTAAGTCCCGTATTCGTCTCGCGGATAACTTTGGGCAATATTGTAAGTTGGTTCCCCCTCATCTATAAACACCTGGTTCAAGTCAGGTAACGTGGGTCGCACACCCCCGTCATTACAACGAGGCACGGACACAACCTCCTCCTTACCTCGATCAACGCCGGATAACCAAACGCTTTCGGAGACGTACGACTGGTTCGAATCTTCGCCAAAAATATTACCAATGCCCCAAAACGACATCTTTATGCTTCACGGTCTCAACCAAATTTTTTAGTTAAGAATTTTCATCATTACATCGGAATTTTGTTAGTTTGAAAAATCTTGAAAGCCATAAATCTCGTATGTTTTGGGTAAATAAACATTTTGGTCGATAAGGGTCGTATAGGTCGATAAGGGTCATATGGGTCACTTTCACGCTTTTTCAGACTGAACTCCTTTCATGTCAGTAATTATACCTTAAAATCATCAAAAGTCGTGCCGATAAGCCTCTCATTGCTCAATGAGAGGCGTATAGGGTTTAATGCTCAAACTACCACAACCTTATATGCCTCTCATAGGGCAATGTGAGGCTTATCAAAACACTTTTTCTGGCACATTATGTGCTTTCACACTGTATACACCCCTTATTGCCCTATATGCCACCTGGGGGGAAGGGGGTGCACACAAAAAGGGGGTGTGTCAATACCCTCACCCTTAAATAATGTGAAGACGTAAGAGATATTAGATAAGGCACTATCAATGACAAGAATAATTTATTTTTATTTAGATTACGAACTTTCTAACTTTATTAGATTTGATCTGCTTTAATACATTTGTTAACTTATCCAGTTATTAACTCAAACACATCTAAACTATTATTGCCGCACGTTTAAAATAGTCTAATATGCAATTTATATTTTATTTAATTCATTTTATCAAGAACAACTATTATTGCCGCACGTTTAAAATAGTCTAATATGCAATTTATATTTTATTTAATTCATTTTATCAGGAACAAATACCAGGATTAGGTTGAAGTGAGAATCTTGAACAGTTCATGTTACCTTATCATCCATTGTGATTGAAATCAGAAACCATCTTTTTTGGTAAATTTTCTAGCCCAAACTCTATGATTTGAGGTAAGCTAAGTAGATTTTCCTCGCATGACGACAGACATTCGGTTAGTATTGGCATCGATACATTACATACTAGTACGACACTAACACACAGTATAGCAACAAAAATAGGTACATCTATTGAATACCACAAAAACAAATTCCGAAACTGGTTAGGAGAAAAGCGATACGAGTATTGATGTTATTCGGATGGAACCGGTTCGGTTCGTAATGACTTCGGTAGGAACATTACGAAAACTATATATAAAACGAATACCGGTACTGATAACGATCTTGTTCGGAGAGTATCGGTTCGGTTTGATACGGTAAAAAACATAACAATCATTTTTGTTTGACCTGTTCACTTTTTGCATAGAAGTTTTAATGAAACATAGATGAAAATACGCACGTCGCATTTTATATAATTAAAATAACACTAAATATTCTAATTATATGATAAAGAGTGAATTTCAAATTTTGTCCTTTATCATTATACCCGTTTTCAAGTGACGTTCTTTGTGTTTAAAATTGATAACTTTTGTGCTTAATGTTTCAAAATGTTGCATGTTATGTCCTTTAACGCTAACTCAATTAATATTTTTTTGTTAAGTCAGATCACATAAGTGTATTTTAGTCTTTTTACCCGTTTATTAAAAAATATTTTAACAAAGAAAACAAAAATAAATTTAAAAAATCTAATATAATATAGAAATATATATTTATATATAACTAGTATTAAGGCCCCCGCGTTGCGGCGGGAGCGTAAAACCATGCAAAGTAGCACCAATGTCACACCACTACCGGGGACCAACGTCGAAAAACTCATAAAAACAAAATAAATAGAAAAGGATAAAAATAAATTCGAATGAAAAGCAGATGTAAAATCGTGAACCACGCACACCCATTGCGGCGTGTTAATGTGAGAAATTTAAGCTGAAACATAAAACATACAAAACTACCTAAGTCGATCTAGGAACCACGCGTTGCGACGAACATCTCAAATGGGATAAATAGACGAAAAAACTTTGAACCCCAGACAGACGTTGCGGCGTGTTAACTCGCAAAATTTTGAACAAAACGTAAAACAAAAAATTTGCGAAAGATGAAAACTATGGGGGCCAAAGTTGAAAGCAAAAAAGTGTTGGGGTTAAATTGCAAAAAGTAAAAAGCTTTGTGTTAAAAGTAAAAAAACCAAATGGGTTAAATTGCAAAGATAAGATGTTTTGGGTTAAAAATGAAAAATATTAAAAACTTTTTTAAAATACTCCCTAAACATAGGGTACAACAACATGAAGCACATGAATGTTGTTAATTTATAGTATGGAAATATATGTATATTCTATATAAAAAAATACTAAAATATCCCCATTCTCTCTCTACCCCTCTCTCCCTCTCTCTCTCCACCTCTCTCTACCACCAACAACCGTCACTCTTAACCTCCACCGCCATCACCAACAACCACCACTTCAACCTCACCACCAAACTTCCACTGCCAGCACCCTCAACCTCACCACCAAACCTCCACCGCCATCAACAACCACCACTCTTAACATCACCATCAAGCTGCCACCACCAACCTCCAAAACTGTCACCAACATCACCACCAAACCGTCGTTACACAAACCGCCACGCCCCCACTACAAAACAACCGCCCAACAACAACCACCACGCCACCACTGTCGTCAATAACCCTACCGACGGCCACTTGAAACCAACACAAACCCTCTCTCCGACGGATCTCAATGTTGAAACCCATACCAACCCTGAACTCATATTATCCATTTCAACCTTTTTTTAAATAAACATGAACAGTCACACCTAGGGTTTTCACTTTTCATAAAATCAACAACTGGTCAATCAGAATAGGGGGGGGGGGTTGAAGAGGGTGTTGTGGGGTTTTTAAATTTTAGATCCTTTGTGGTTTCGATCAGATTGGGGGTTTTGAATTGTTTCTTTTAGTGCATCTTCTCTTTCAGCCTTGTTGGTTTTGAATGGTAATAGAGGTTGATCATGTGGTGTGTGGTGTTAATGCAACATGTTTAGTATCATTTTATAGAGAGAGGAAGTTGAGGGTTGGGGTCATTTTTGTTTTAGTGTTTCACAGGTGATCAAATTAAAGAGAGAGAGAGGGGGGGGGAGGATAGTGAGAGTTGGGGAATAAAATGATCAGGGCCGGCTCCGAAAATCACAAAAAAAGTTTTGGCCCTGTTCGAGATAAAAAATTTGGGCCCTATTCGCAAATCTTCATATAAGATAAACTCCATTCAATGTCCGGATAGCTGTTTATATTTAGGAACGGGAGGCACAATTTCTACATATTAACGAAAAACATCCATTCAATCACAATTCACACGAAGTCTAATACATTTAAAGTATAATTAATAAACAACACTTAAAGAAACAGACAATTTTGTCATAAAGGTATGATTCTTTTTTTTATAAACTTGGCCAAACCTATTCCTGTTGCCTAAAGGATCTTTTTATAAACTTGAAAGACATCTTAAAACATAAAACAGTTTCCTTTACTATCATGGTTGCGACTCGTAACAGATAACAACAAATAAAAATCAACAAACAAATACCTCCTGGCTCCTACTGCGAATCTGCGGATGATGATGATGATTATTAACTGCGAATCGCGATGATGATGAATCCCTGCCGCGACGTTGTGTACTTTTGTTCGTAATCGTCTGTTCGCAGTTCGAACAGAAATCCCTGCCGGTATACTAGTATTGATTTAATGAATTGGGGCCTTGTACGGTTATAAGATTGGGGTTTTTTACAAACTTTGGGCCTGTACAGATTTGGGCTACATATATATATAAAGAAAATTTAAAAATTTTTGGGCCCCTTAATGATTTGGGCCCTGTTCTCAAGCCCATACTGCACATGGGGATAGCCGGCCCTGAAAATGATTTTGGTTTCATATATACTTTTTATTTTATTACATAATAGTCCTTACATGTATAAGTTATTTACAAAATAGTCCCTGAAAGATTAAATGACAAAAACATGAGCATATTTAACAAAAAAAATTAACTGAGTTAGCATTAAAGGACATAACGTGCAATGTTTTGAACCATTATACCCTTATACAATTAGCAGCTTAAGTTATATCCTATTTATTTAAAAGTCACACTCTTTAGTTCATTTTACTCACACCTTTTCATTTTATTATATTATCTTATACCAAAAAAACTACTTGGTTGAATCCTTTAGTTTAAAAATCATGTCGATTCGAAAAGTTATTGACGGAACATATGACTAACTTTCCTCCGTTGGAATTACAATGCTTCGATTTCTAAATGCCGCCTTACTTAAGAAAATGAAGCGGTGTGATATATGTCGGTTAAGTGTCGGCTTAATTAATTATATGTACAATTAAACAATACGTCGGTTGCTTCTAACACCTTCCCTCCCGCCTTTCCTTCCGTCCATATCACCGTTTCACCTTTTATGCTACCGGCCAACCATCACGTCGCTTTATCAACTTGAAAATAACACCTTCCCTTCTGCCTATATCACTGCTTCATTCCATATATGTTGATCGAGTAGGTTGTAACCACCATGCGAACAATAAGTAAGTAGATTTTAGTAAGCCACGACGACACGACGACATGAAACCCAAAGTTTTGATTGTAGTAAGGTATCATCAGATGACCGCACCTACCATTAACCGTCATAAAAACCGCCATGGAAGACGTACCTCTCAAATACGTTGAATGACATTTATATATAAGCGGGATACCCAACCGTCCTAATAACTCTTCGCAGATTTCACTTTTCTTTTGCATCGATTTTTACACCAAGAAAGATGACGAACCTTTTCTAAATTGACAACGTAGAAATTCATATGATTAATCAAATCATCTAAATTATTCTTTGTTGCAATGGTGATTTACGGTTTTTCTTCTGTTTATTGAGTTTTTATGTCGTCTAAATAATGGTGATCATGTTTATATTTCTTTGTTTCAAAATAATAATAATGTTTGCATTGTCAATATGTATGAAGATGATTTAGTAAATGATGTGTACGTGATTTTAATTATGCATGTTGTAGATGCAATTGTTCCGGATACCACAAAGAGCATGGTTGTTCCATGTTCTTAATATTATGGTAATCGTTAATGCATGTTTTTCTATTCATATCCCCACTGATTTTTTTTTTTTTCATTTTCTTGATAAAAAAATGATATTTGCTTAATGTGATGTATTACTATTGCAGTTAGATGTTTGTTTAATCCAAGGGACACAAATAAAGGGTTGGTCATGACGCTTTAAAAGGATTCATGCTCCGATAAGGAATCGGTGTTGCTAGCGATCCAGATATACAGGGGCAGATTCATAGCCATGCCAGGGGTGGCACTTACAAGGGCCTGAATTTAAAAAAAAATGTATATGTGTTGGGATATATATATACGCGCTGGATCTAAATAAAGCATAAAGTTATTGGCTTGGTGGTTGATATGTTGTTTGGACAACTAGAGGTCAGGGGTTATAATCTTTACATCCGCTTAAATTCCAATTTAGTTGAATTTTTTTAAGTTTATTTGTTTTTATTCATTCATTAAATGCAAATGGCATTAATGGCCTAATTTTGTCAAATGATATTGTCATTAGTTTTAATTCATTTTAAGACATTTTAAGCTTTTTTACATAAATTTTAAAAAATTACATTTTATGGGCCCGTATCTTCTATTCGCCTCAGGCCCTAAGATTTTCGAGAATTTTCAGAGACAACCCCGCTTTAAGCTTATAAGAGTAAAATTAGCCCAATTTTTTTTTAAGCAAGGTTAGGGCACATTCCTATTTCTCATCATCCTCACTTTATTATCACTTTATTATTTTGTTGATGTTTATTAGTTCCTATTTTAGAGAATTATAAAAGAGGCCAATGGGTTTGAGTTTTTTTTGTTTGGAAGCTATGGAAGCTTCGGAGAAGAATGATAAAACTGAAAGACAAAAGGTCAAAGGAGTTCCACAAAAGAATCATATTAGTCCTTATTGTAGAATACTAGAATTATACAAGTTAAACCTTTCCTCTTATTCGAATTTTAAACAATTCTTTAAGTTAAATATTTTGTTATTGAAATTTTCAATTAAAATATATGTGTTTTCTTCTTTCGTTTTTTTTGTTTAGTTTTTTATCTTATTTACAGTATACAAATATTATTTTTTCACTTAAAAAAAGGATGTCGAGTAATAAAAAATGGAAACCGATCAAAGGTTACGGTGATTAAAGGTTACAGTGTTGTATTCTACACAATATTCAAGAAATTCTAATAAAAAATTAAGCGGTATTTGATTGTGTCATTGGCATGTCGTGTCCAGTTGATTTTTTGGTTCCGGCCTCAAACACGTCAAATCAAAAAGAGTACAAGATGTCGCCAAATTTTGTTGTCTAAACTCAATTTGATTTTGTAATCTTGACCGCAAACACAGTAGCAAATGAGAAACTATACTCAGCATCCCGCTGCAATGCGTGGGTTGCATTAACTCGTTAAGTATAAAAGTCATCAATTTTAAACACAAAGGACATCACTTGAAAACGGGTATAAAGATAAAGGACAAAATTTGAAATTCACTCTATGATAAATAATATATTTGTGCTCCAATTACGTGTAAATTACTATTTGAAACCCCCTTTTGAGTGAAATTTAGATCGGGACATAATAAAATAAGCACCTCCCAACAACATAACCAAAATTTTATAAACAACTTACTTTGAAAGTTATAATGTAAAAAATATGGCCAAAATTTATTATAATAGCAAACAAAATTATATGTTTGAGCATACTTTGTGAAACTTATTCAAGACATAGATAAAAATAAACACATCACAAATTGTGTAATCAAGATAACAATAATTGTGGAATCCAAATCGATATGCAAATCAATCAACAAACACCATGTAAATAAACACGATCCAATTCAATAAATGAACTATGGAGAAATGTTTGGATCTAGAAACACACAAACATAATGATCTGACACTTAGAGAAAAGTGTAGGAGAAGAAGTTATAGCAAAATGCAAAGGAGTAGGGTATTTACAATGGAGCCTAAACATTTAGGCTAAAGAACATAAACATTAGGGCTAATTATTTACCTTGCTAGGCCACCTATTAATCTACCTACTTTAGACATAAAATGCATCTATAGACTCCCACTTCGAAATTGCCGGCAGTTAATGTCTTCAGTTTTTACTTCCGGTTCGTCTTCCAATCGCTTCCCATATGGAAATCATAGTACCACCGCCTCATCGATCCACAAAATCTAGTTCCATTTGTTTAAGCCGAAACTTCTTCATCTCAGACACCGAAAATCGCGGCAGATGGCGCACATAGTGGTGACAGAGGTTGGCAACCAATAACTATAAGGAAAACGCAGATAATTATAAATCGGACAAAATAGTTTTAAAAAGTTATTACAATCATCCAAATGTAAAGTTTAAAGTGTTCAAATTAGGGTTCCATCAGGTGGACCGTGACACTTAACACTTTTATTGTCCAAATATTCTTCCAATTTCAAAATTTGCCCTAAACCCATTTCAAACTCGGAAGCTGCCTAAGTACCTGAAAAACACGCTTAAAGTGTCAACAAAAGGTTGTTGAATTAACAGGTTTTATTTACATGCAATAACAAAAAAAAATTTAGTTTCCATTTTGAAAAACATCACAACCCTAGACTGACATGTAACATCATAAACTAGCTATGAATACAAAAATAATGTTCGCAACGAGCCCATAATCAAAACGAAACATTCATTGGTTCCCTTATAAAAATCCTTTTCAACATATATTCCTCGCCCCAAAAAACTAGAGCGACCGGTTGCGAGCTTGGGGTTTGTCAAAACCCGATAGATCTACCAATATATCATGTTTCGTCCCTTCAAGAGGTTAATGATTACAGGGTGGGGTAGAAGTCCAAGGATAAGCCCTCAAAACGGTAAATAATGGCCCTTACTCAAGGCCAACATCGGCTACATTTAATTGTCTTCTATGGATCATGTTAACTCAAAACAATACGTGTTTCTTCCCCGTAATGTAAAAAAACATAATTTAAAAAGGGGCCGTGAAACTCACCTTTGGGTGCGTTTGAAAGTTCGGAAAAAAAGCCCAAATCATGTACAATAATTGTGTCCTATATACGGGGACACTTCCAAATCAATTCCAAGTTTACTAGCAAAGTTGTTCACTCAACTTTTTAGACTCATGAAAATATTTTATGTGATAACCCATTATTTGGATGACCCGTTAGTGACTACGGCACATGGTTATGTTTTCCTACCCTTAGTGTAAACATTAGATCTTGCAATACAAATTATTCTAGGATTCCTCATAACGATACACACAAGCACATAAATACTTACACAAAGTCTATGATGGTATTTATTTATAAACCACAGAGTACTTAAGAATTTTCATATCATATTTCACCTTTATCACCAAACACACCAAACCCTACAAGCCTATTGGATCTGAGTGAGTGTTGTGTGTGTTTTTATTGGTAAAACAGTTTATCAAATTAGAAATTCAATCAAATAGTAATATCTAAACACATCAAACAATTCACAGATGAACAGAGGATGATTGCAAATGATTTATCTTAAATTCAAATATGTAATTCAATCATGCAAGTACAAAATACTCACCATCACCAAGTGATCACACTATCATTGAGTTTTTATGCTCTTTGGATCTTAGTGTTAACTATTACAAAATACAAAGTAAACTATATATAGGAGATGTAAACTGTTGGTGACGTCATAATGAAAGCGACCTTCAACGGCTTTATTAATTGTTATAACTGCCAGTAAGAGTAAATTACAAGTTTTGTCCTTTATGTTCACACCACTTTACAGGCGGTGTCCTTTAGTGCAAAAGTTTGTAAGTTTTGTGCTTTATGTTTCAAAATCTTGCACGTTTTAACCTTTAGGCCAAACCTAGTTAGATTTTTTAGTTAAATATGGTCATATGAGGGTATTCTTGTCATTTTACCTCCCTAGGGACTGTTGAGTAAATAACTTGATATTCAAGGGACTAATTGTGTAAGAAATAAAAAATAAATTATAAATATAAAAACCCTAAATTCTCTCTCTATCTTTATGAATTTGGGGGTTTCAACTTTGAACACCGATCGATTGAAGAAGATCAAACCACCATTGTTTCCAATACTCTCCCTCCGGCATCCTTTTCTCCAATGAGATGAGAGGAACACTTGTGCATCTGATTTCTTCAACCATCATCACCATTTACATATTCCAGATTCAAGCTCAAGCTGCACCTGCCACCCGTATTCTCTCTTTCTCTCTCTCTCACGCGCGCATTCAGTTTTTTTGTTTTACGTGTCTGTAGTATGATTCCGTCGTCTTTAATCAGCTCCGGTGATCAAGCAGTTATCCTCCATTCTCAAGTGGACTTCAACAAAATCACCAGTATCAGGTACTTGTAAAGGTTAGGTTTTTTTTTTTTTTTTTTTTTTTTTTTTTTTTGTTGTGGACCCTAGGTTTTAATATTCAGAGTTTGTTGTGTGTGATATAGGATTATATTATTTGGTGATTGATACAGATGGGAATAATATTCTTCTTCTTTAGTACGAGGATGCTTATTTAGTGGAAACAGTTGTGGAAGGGAATCAACTAAGGGTTGTGGCTTATTCCATTCAAGTGTCACATGATGTTGCTGAAATTTATGATGTTGATTCTGTTAATAGCAACATTGTTCGAATTACTCCTCCATTATCCCAATATAAACATCATTATAATTTGCCATTGCTCTGATATTTGCTTTAATAAATAATAACAATAATTAGTTAATACAAATAGTGGTGGGAGGTTGTGGCGGTGGGTGGTGGTGGGAGGTGGAGGTGGTGGTGGAAGGTGCTAGTAGTGAGTGAAGAGAGAGAGAGAGGAAGGAGAGGAGATGTGTGATAGAGAGAGAGTCAGAGAGAGAGAGAGAGAGAGAAAGAGAGAGAATTCTGGGGTTTTTATATTTATAATTTATTTTATATTTCTTATACAATTAGTACCTTGAATATCAAGTTATTTACTCTCCCTATCCCTATGGAGGTAAAATGACAAGAATACCCTCATGTACAAGGCACATAACCATATTTAACTAAAAAAATCTAACTAGATTTGGCCTAAAGGTTAAAACGTTCAAGATTTTGAAACATAAAGCACAAAACTTGCAAACTTTTGTGCTAAAGGACACCGATTGCAAAGTCGTGTAAACATTAAGGACAAAACTTGTAATTTACTCAGTTGTGAAACTACTGGATTGTTATACTGTTTCATTGAACTACTGGATCTTCAGATAAATATAGTAATCTGCTGGATTTCTCAGTGTTGTAACCCAACTCTTCTGGAAATCCAGAACTTCTGCATTGACTTGTTAACTGGTCTTTTGGTCTCTAGTATTTCACTTTGGTTGACTTTGGTTGACTTTGTCTGTTGACTAACACTTTGAGGATCAGCAGTTTGGAGGCAGCAGGTTGATGCAACAGGAAGTCGGGCAACTGTTTAGGGAAACTTTCAATGGCAAAGATACTGCTGGACTTGGAGATTGTATCTTGAACTTATTCAGGCAAGGATGATGGATCCTTTGGGTTTTGGCTTACATCATCAGCAGATTTTATATAACCCAGCAATCTCCCCATAGATCTGTTGATGCCAAAACTCACTTATTTTGGTCTGCCTTTTATTTTCTTATTTTGTTGATGAAGAGTCATTTTCAAGAATGTGCTGATGCTGTGAACAAGGACAACTCCTTTATCTTCATCATAGTCAACCATATTTGACTTCATAGAGAAAGGTTCTATGTCATCACACCTTTTAATCTGTAAGTAGCTTACTTTTTGTGTTGGGTCAAAATGGAGAATGATGTTATCAATTACACCGACGTTATTTAGCGTATTTATTATCTTGTGTAGGTTGGCGTTTTTATTTGTTTTAGTCAGACGTTTTAGTGATTTTGGTAGGTTTTCCAAGCAAGAGGCGGCTTGCTTGGAGGACAAGGCTCAAGGGGCTATAAATAGAGTACTAGACCTCATTTGTGAGGTGTGCATTTGTGAGCCACCACTCCGGGGAAGCTCACCCGGGGTGGATGATTATCGTTGTATCTATTTTTCACTATCAATGAAACATTTCTATTGTTCAATCCTTAAAGTTTCTATCTTTCTTGTTTATTATCAATTGTTCTTGGCTCGAATCACCCGTCTCCATATTTATACCGAACCGACACTGAAATCGGATCGTTTCGGACCTATCATTTGGTATCAGAGCCTCGGTGGCTCGTTTCAGCTTTGGTTTGGTCGGATCTACATCGGAAAACCGCCGGAGACGTAAAACATATGCAGATTTGTGTGTTTTAATGTTGTATCATATCTGTTTCATGTGTTTCATATGGGATTCGTGATGGTGAATATTTAGGCAGTTGTTCATGAGGTGGTTGATTGGTTTTTAGTTGATATCTTCAATGATACAGAGATTTGGTCACAGCTTGGAGAAGTTTTATCGGTTTGTATTAGCTTCCCGGAATCTGTCATAGATTCTAGTGGTTCCGGTAAGTCTGTTCATATTGGTTCGTATCTTATCCGGTCTTCGATGATCTTTTACGGTGTCTTGTGTTATCGGTGTATGGCTTCTGAATGCCGACTCTCCTAGAGCAGCTTCTCTTCCCGTTTTTTACCGATTTCCGATTCGTTGGAGCGTCTATATTGAAGATCCACATTATTTGTGACAAAACTGTGATTATTGCTTCATATCTGCTGCGATTTCGTTGTGTCTGCTCATCTCATTAGGTTTCTGGTCATGGGTAGTGCACAGTGGTGTCTGACGGTACGTCATCGGAATGGTGAAAACGGCGGATGACAACATGATGGCTGATACATGGGTGGCGGCTAGGGTTTGTGTGTTGAAGGTTGCATGGGCTTGGAAGCATGACGGGCCAATGATTGGCACAATTCTGTATTGATTATTCCATGGGCCCATCGGAAATATGAAAATTGTCGTTGGCAAATGGATTTTTGCAGCTAGGTCTGGAATGGTGTTTCTTGGTCCCACCTGACACATAATGGACATGCTGTATTATTATGAACATGGTTATTTGTTTTGCCTGACCATGGAATATTTCTCTTGGGCCAACAAATACACCAGATTATTAGATTAGATTCAGGTATATTTATCAGTTATTGGGCCTGGTTGTATTTCTTAGTTTATTTTGGGTTAAAATTGTTTGGGTTATATAGTTTATTCTCATATTTCGTGGGGTTCGATAAAAATAATGTTTGGAGTATATTGTTGGGTTTTTGTTTAGAGCTGATCGAGATTATTGTTGGATATATTCTAACATGGTATATTTGGTTTAAAACAAAAAAAAAAAAAAAAAAAAGAAAGAAAGGGAATCGTTTGAATTAATGGGGTTGGTTCATTTGGAATTTAGTATCTTTGGATCTTTAGTGGAAGAGTTTTTAATTTGGAGGGTGTGCTCTCGGGTGTTGTTACAAAGTTGAATATGGAATTGGTTTTATGGTTTGAATAACCAAGGATGGTGGTATCTGATTACCGCTATCTTGGTTTGGGTCCCACATGGTATTGGCTCTTATGGGATGGAATTTTAGAATAGATTTAACCATGTGTACTAAATTTGAGCTTAAGTAATTCGAGTGGTGGATAAATGGATCGTTTTTGTCTTGGGTTGCATATGGATCTGCTTATGTCAGGTTTAATCGAAATTGAAATTTATTTGGGCCGGGAGTATAAGATTATTACATGGGCCGAAAGAAAATATTGCGACTTTGGGGCTTTAAAGTTTTGACCGAGTTAAAGATCCTCACAATAAAGCTAATTATTTGATTTTTATCATTGGAGTTGGAACCCTATCACATGCCTACTACAATTGTATCTTCAAAAGTAAGATAAGGAGCTTTGATCGACAAGATATAGGAGGGTCTACATTTGCGGGGGAAAACGACAATGAAGATTTTGGGTATTTAGCCGATTTGTGAAGATTCGAAGACGACGTCGGATTTATTTTTGAAGATCAAATGAAGAATTGATAGCATCATTCTCGGGGGAATATTGTTGGGTCAAAATGGAGAATGATGTTATCAATTACACCGACGTTATTTAGCGTATTTATTATCTTGTGTAGGTTGGCGTTTTTATTTGTTTTAGTCAGACATTTTAGTGATTTTGGTAGGTTTTCCAAGCAAGAGGCGGCTTGCTTGGAGGACAAGGCTCAAGGGGCTATAAATAGAGTACTAGACCTCATTTGTGAGGTGTGCATTTGTGAGCCACCACTCCGGGGGAGCTCACCCGGGGTGGATGATTATCGTTGTATCTATTTTTCACTATCAATGAAACATTTCTATTGTTCAATCCTTAAAGTTTCTATCTTTCTTGTTTATTATCAATTGTTCTTGGCTCGAATCACCCGTCTCCATATTTTATACCGAACCGACACTGACATCGGATCGTTTCGGACCTATCAGTTTGAACTCTGGGTTAGGGAAGATAAAAAAACTACTACCCTTTGGATCTTTAAAGAACAGAAGACACTCTTTTCTTTTGAGAGGTGTGGGATTATTAAGTATCATCCTTTGGAGAATCCTCCAAAGCTACTGTGTATGTGCCAACCTTTTGAATATTTTCAGGTCTGAACACATGTGTTGTGTTTGGAAAACATGTCACAAGTAGTGTTTTCTCTTCTTCATGGAGGTCTACAATCCAATTGGCATAACCATGTTTTCTATTCAGATTGTTCAAGTAATTCTCCATGATTCTTGGATTATAAGAGAAGATTTCTTAGGGTTTGAAAGTAACAACAGGAGACACCTTCTTCTTTTGAGCAAGGTAGATCTCTATGTTATCCAAGGTTGAAAATTTTCTGGATTTTTCTTTCTTGCATCCATGTAATCGATGAATTCTTTTGACACTTTTGTGTCCGTCCACCTTCATATTGAGCTCTTTGCAAATCATTCTATCATTAGTAGCTCATGCTTCATTTTGAAGATCTTGGTAGCCACTTCTGGAGTTGGCTTTCTCTTTCTTACAAGCTTCTAGTTTGGAGGTGTGACCGTTGTTGTTGGATCAGCTAACATCTATTTCACCCTATCCACTTCTCCCAAAAGGTTTTGTGCATCCTAATTTTGGAAGACATAAATTTTTTTTGACAGGATAGGGAGCATTCTTCTTGAGTCATTCAATAATTTCTTGTTTTGAAGCATTGGCTGCTGATTGTGGCTTGAATGGAGGAAATTTGGAGAGTTATTGTGATTTCGGAACATGTGTTGCTCATAGATTTTGATCTCCCTTATCCTCCTATACATGATGTACTATGCCTTCCTATATGTCATCTTCTCTTGGTTCTCTGTAATTCTTTGACAACGTCTTCTTCCATTTTCTTTGTATTTTCCTCATATTGAGCTTTTCATCAATCTTTAAAAGAGATAGTTATTGCATTGAAGCAATGAATCTGGGAGAAGGGGGAGGCTCTTCAGCAAATGTCTTTGTGAAAACTGTTGTTGTCACAGTCTCTGTTATTGTTGTTGTGCCTTGTACATCTTCAAACTCATCATACATGACTAGCTATCTTCTCTTTGTTGGTTAGCCAGTTGTTTCTAGAAAAACAAACTACTGGTTTGTTGCCTTTTGCTAGTTCTGATGAATCTACTGGCTTTTTCCCATATACTTTACTAGAAGTTTTGACAACAGCTGGTTTAGCCTAGACTGTGTCTTTGATGTTGATCTTGTTGATGGTGGAGTAGAAGATGCTTGAGGACCAGTAGTTTTGGCTGGTCCAGCTGTTTGACCTAAGCTAACTCTATTTCTTTTGGGACCAACTATTTGTTCTTGGGCAACTTCTAGGTGAATTTGTTGAATTTGTCTTCTCTTAGCTTCCAACTTTTCTATTGTTTTGTCTACTAAATCATAGTTGGTGGCCTCATGTTAATCTTTGAAGCTTTTGAGATTCTAGTGTCTTGCCTTAGAGCTTTCTCTTCTTCTCTTTGTTTGTCTTTCTTGTTTTGTACCAAGGCAACACTTTGATCCTTTTAGTCTTGTTTAAAATCTTTGATTCGCTCTGCAAGATCAAAATCTCTTTCATCAACACCTCTTTGTTTCTCTATCATAGCTTTAGATTTGGCTTCATTAGCTCTTTTCTTTGCCCTTATTTGCCCTACCTCAATCATGTCTGGCTCATCATCCTTCTTACCCTTTTCTCCCCCTTTTTGGCATCAACAGTTTCCCATCTCTACATAAAATGATGTAACCAGGGTCTGGGTTGAGAAGTGCCAAAGACTTTGGCATCAAATAGCCCTTGAACATAGGTTCTAGGATGTCTTTGAAAGCGAGTTTGAGCTAATTGCTGGCTTAATTGATAGTGAGCTGAGTATTTGGGATAACCCCTTTTGTTAGGAGGCCAACTTTTGGACTTTAGCTTGGGGCATCTTAGTGACCAACTCCTTGAGTTTGAAGACTACAATACCCAGTTGTTCCATCAATTCATCGAACTGCTGGTTTTGCGCATCATCCAAATTAATGGACTCATATACTCTCTCAAAAATGGTGGTTGTATCATTAGGTATTAGTGGCATTTAAGTCACAATAACACTTTCTGATGCCCCTTTTTCTCGGTATTGGGGACTTCCAACAATTTGGCTCTCCAATACTTTAGCAGCATGGAGAAGCTTTGTTGTTGTTTCCTGTAGGGTGGTCTTAGTGATGTTTCCACTATCTTCTTGAAAACCAATGGGTTGTTCAAGAATAGTGGAAGCCACCTCTACAATCACCTCATTAGGATTTACACGAGTGGGGTGAGCCTCCTCCTCATGTGGGTAAGGATCAGATTCCATTTGTACCAGGGCTATGTTATGTGGCTCCATCTCTTTGATTCATGGTTGCGATGTGTCCTTTTTGTGGTACAATGGATAATCTGCCTTCATGATTCTTTGTACAAAGTAATGGTTTGGTTGGTTTGGTTGGCTTGGCTGGTTAGAGGCACTAGAGACTGTAGTGAAAAAGTAACTACAGTTTCTGGCTGAGTTTGTGTTTCAGCCTGACTCTCAGGGACCTCAACTTCCCGAGTAGTCTTTATTTTGGTTTTCTTGGAAGAGGTTACTTTAGGAGTGCATTTAGAGGCTTTAAGAAGTCTTTTGTGCTAAAGACTTCTTCCTCTTTCTAGTTATGGTTGTTGTGGGTTCCTTAGGGACGGGTTGTTCCCTTTGGTCAGCAGAAGTAGTGGGCTCAGGTTGTTGTTCCTCAACTACTGGTTGTGTAGGGTCATTGTCCTTCACTAGTTCAACTTCTTGTTCAACAAGTTTTGGTTTAGTTTTATCCTTTCCCATTCTTGTAAAAGTTTGAGATAAAAGAGATTTAATTGGAAGGATAACATCCCTCTTATAGAGCTCATCAGACAACTCAATTTCTAGAATTGCCATGATAAGTCTACGGTACATTAAAATTTTTGAAGTTGAGTTAATGTTGGACATATAAAAGAAGAAATGATATATTGAAGCCAAGGTCTGATGAAGAAGACCAAACATCTGTCTTGCCAAATAGATGTTTGGTTCAAAGCAACAGAGGATAGCCTAAACAAATGTTTCCTAATGTAATAGTACTTGCTTTTTAATAGTGTTTAGCATAGTTAGATTAGCTGTTTGATTTGCACAAACGTTTGCAACATCTGTGGAATCGTTTCTGTTAGGAATGTTAGATGTCACTATCAAGGGTGATGTCAGCAAATCACAAACATAGCTTTCATACTTAGTGTTTTGGTCAAAAATCACACAAGGATAATACAACCAAATCCGATTTTGTGAGGTGTGATGCTTGAATTAATGGACAAATGTATGAACAAAATATGAATGAAATGAATATGTGACACAAGGATTTATACAAGGAAAAAGCCCTTGATCAAGATATGATCTCCGACACAAAAAACCTCGGGTGATGGAAACTACCGATTACCAACTATATTAAACAAGTAAAGGTTACAAATCGGGATGATAACAAGCTTGTTACAAGGATCACTAGTGTGTAAAAAGTGTGAAATCGCCAATAAGTTGCAGAGAGTTCTCGAGTAGTGTGTGTTTGCTAACTTGTTCTATCTAATCAAGCTTGTTATCCCCTTATAAAAATGGAAATAATCTAGCTAACTAACAATCCGCAAATCATGCTAGCTTCCCACGACTTCCATAACGGTCATACAAGCCATGCACGTGCAGAATAATGGAGCATATTCCCCTAGAATCTCGGCAAGACCAAGTCCCATTCGAATACTCCTGCAAAACAAGTTCAAATATAGTGGAAACAACCGTTAGTATAAGGATAATAATGAGGATCCTGGATCCTTAAATCTGCAACGTCTTCTGAGGATCCTTAATTCAAACAGAACTGAGGATCCGTGATCCTGGCTGCACTTGAGGATCCGTGATCCATACATTGGAAAATCCATCCCTAACAATTGACCCCAAAATATGAGGAATTAATTGTAACTAGATGAGTCATATTTTCTATTCGATCTGGAACAACTTGGTTAGCGAAAAACTAGCCGTTGTAATCAGACTAGCCGTTAGAAATATGACGTCAACGATAAGACTACCTGCAGAATCATCATTATATATAGGTTAGAGATAAGGATCAAATTGCATTTAAAGTCGAGCGTTACTCTCCTTTAAATCATCATCCAGAGATTGAACAGGTATCTTTCTTCTTCCTTCTCTCTACATTTTCTTATTCTGATCCTCTGTTCTCGAGCATCCATGGTGAAAATGGTTCTCCGATCCTCACCTGCTAAGGATCCTAAAAAGGATAGTCCTTTGAAAAGCCAAGGCGTTACCAAAAACCCTTCGTTGGAAGTCTGCCGCTTCATTGATCCAGAAATTGACCGGATCCGCCATTGCTTTCCGGCTGAAACCGTTTTCCAATCCTTTGACTCTTCGATGAAGAGTGACTGTATTTCCGACACTTGGGTCGCTTTTCCGGCCACCCCTTTTCTGATAGCGTTCTCTTATCCTTTCCTTGTTTTCACACAATCCTTCTTCACACTCACGGGCATGTGCTTCATACAGGCCATGCCCATGATGTGGAGAGTTCTTTAGACCCTGGAAAACATCATAGAAAAAGAAGATGTAGAAATAGGAATGTCTGAGTTGAGTCAGTTATACAACCTTGTCAACCATGGTTCACATCATTTCATGTTCAAACATAAACCTGGTCAGCCTCATCCAATCCTCAAAACCACCAAAAATGACACCCACTGGAAGAGCCATTTCTTCTTTGTGAGGAGGGACTCAATCCCAGATGGGAAAAGCCTTCCCAAAAAGTGGATCACCCATGGTAGGATACGGGATCCTTAGACAAGGATCATAATAGGACTCTTTTTCTTTTAAGGATAACTGATCCTTCTTTCTGTTCTTGCAGCTATCTCACTTTCTCACATCTAAGAAACACCTACAACAAAGGAAAGGGTTGCTGCTTTCTGGAGCCTTGATCCTGCTGTAAGGACATTTCAAGTTAAAGCAAAGGATTCGCAAGAAGTATCCTCCTGTTCCTTCACCATGTCAAGTAAGTACTCAAATTTATGTATGATTAAATATTTAAATAAAAATAAAACAGGAATACTTATCTGTGTTTTGCATTTGTAGGCGCTAGAAAATCCTCAAAATCAGCCTCCAGGTTCAGCGTCAATGACCTTGACGCATTTGCTCCTTCCAAGTCCATCAAGAAACAACTTGCTGTCAGTCCCAGCGTCCCAAACCCCAAAAGCATGAGCACACAGGCAAAGGTGCCAAGAAAAGAAAAGCTTCTGAAGCCCTTGAAGGTCTCCCTCTCAACCAACACTAGTTCGAGGAGTATGTCTCTGAGGTAAGGATCCCGGATCCTTAAGTCTGATCTTCCCATACTGAGGATAACGGATCCTGACATGTACTTCTTTTTTGCAGAAATTTGTTGAGATCCAAATGCTTCTGGATCACCACTTCGAGGAGGCCGAGCAAAAACACCTGGACTTTCAGAAGATGTTCCTGGCAAAGGACCAGAAAATCGCCTCTCTCGAGAATGCGATCAACCTGGTGAAGAGGGAGCTAGTCTTGACCCAAGCTACAGCTCAGCAGGAGAAGGAGGAAGTGATGGAAGGAGACAAACTCTCTACTACAATCGCCATGCTCAAGATCAAGCTTCAAATGGCAAAGGAAGCTGAGAATCCTTCTTTTGACAGGTCTGCCTGGGATCAGGAGGCTTGGAAATGGAAGCTGGCGGAGCTGGATGATGAAGAGGATACTGAGGAGGTCTTGGCAATTGAGGCTGGTGGCAGTGGGCTGAAGGATCAAGTGGAAGGAGCAACGGGTGGTGATGATGATGCAGCGAAGGTGTAAGCTGCAACAATGGGCGATGATGGATATTTCTAGACGTGGCCGGAGCCCATTTTTTATGGTTTAGTGTTTTTTGGTGTTGATGTTTTTAAACAATGGTTGGTCCGTACTTGAACAATAGTTTTAGGGTTTAGGATCACTAATCCTTCGAACAATAGGGGGTAACAAAGGTGGATGGGTCCTTCTGTTTGTGGAGGATGAAGCCTTTGGTGCCCCTCGCCTTTTATTTCCTGCACTTAGACTTTGTTAATATGGACACCTTTACCTACCCCAGCGGACGGGCCACGTATTGGTGGTAGCTGCTTGGGGTAGGTAATTTTGACAACCTTTGAAGGGTTTAACTTTTGATAAATAAATAAAACCTTAATCTTTTGGCTATTCAGTGTTGTTCGTTGTGTATATTTACCTTTCAATTGTTATTGTACAATTTCTTTGAATTTATAAGTTAGTAATGAAAGTATAGAAATTGGTTTAAGTCAAAAGGTTTAGGATATGACCAAGGATCAAATATCTTATAATCAAAAAGTTCAAAAAACGAGATAATTTTAGGATCATATATCCTGTTGTCAAAGAATAAGGGTGACTTAGATAAATCAAGAATAAAGTTAAGGTAATTAAGGATCATACCAGAGAATCCAAGTTAGGATCCTAAATCCTTGAAACTTACAATTATGATAACTGATAGACAAATCCTCATATAAGGTTAGGATCCAGGATCCTTAACTGTTTAACTTTGGAAACCTGAAAAGGAACATAACTTGGGACTAAGCCAACTGTAAAAGGAAAAGTTAGTAACTGGGGACAAGCCCAACAATCTTTGGACAAGCCCAAAAAACAGGGGACAAGCCCAAAAAACTGGGGACAAGCCCAAAGGATCTTATGTAAAATGGAGTATGGCCCTTATTGGTGACTATCCAAACTTAGTGACATGAAAATGCCAAAACCTTAGTTAACGTGAATGTTAGGGCTGGATTTTTATAATACATGATCCTTACATGTGATCCTAACCAGTGATCCTTGTTTCTTTGGCAGATAGTGATCCTCAGCAGAGTTCCAGGATCAGGATCACGGACCATCATAGGATCCTCATGCTAACAGTTGCTTTCATTGAACTTAATGTCATTTTGCAGGAATGTCTAGCAGGATCCGCTCTTAGCATCACAATCAAGGGACGCGTCTTTACAACTTTGGCATATGCTTAATCAGAGATGAACGTTGTGAAGGATATGGAAACTTGGCATGATTTAAGGGCGATAATTTAGGCTAGATTTACTTTTATTTCTAAAGGGGTAATGAGCTGATTATTAGTTTGTTTACCTAAAATAGGCCACTCACACTTGTATATATAACACTCTTCCCCATTCGGAAGACACACAACACAATTCTCACACGCTTAGACACTCGAAACTATAGTGATCCTTGTACTCAGCTCATTATCATCCGAAGTTGTAACCATTTTTCTTATATTGAAGTTTGGTGATCGGTAGTTGCCATCACCCGAGGTTTTTTATGCCGGAGATCATACATTGATCAAGGGCTTTTTCCTCGTATAAATCCTCGTGTCACTTGCATATTTCTAACTAAAGTGATCCTTTATGTTTTGGTCAAAAATCACACAAGGATAATGTAACCAAACTTTATGTAAACGGGGTATGATGCTTGGTTAATTATAAAAGTAAAGGATCACTTCTGTGAGAAATATGCAAAGACACAATGATTTATACGAGGAAAAAGCCCTTAATCAATGTATGATCTCCGGCATAAAAAACCTCGGGTGATGGCAACTACCGATCACCAACTTCAATATAAGAAAAATATAGTTACAACTTCGGATGATAATGAGCTGAGTACAAGGATCACTATAGTTTCGTGTGTCTAAACGTGTGAGAATTGTGTTGTGTGTTGTCGTGTGTTCTTCCAAATGAGGAAGAGTGGTATTTATACAAGTGTAGGTGACCTATTTTAGGTAAAAAGACTAATAATCAGCTCATTACCCCTTTAGAAACATAAACAATCTAGCCTAAATTGCCGCCCTTAAATCAAGCTAAGTTTCCATATCCTTTGCAACGTCTATCTCTGATTTAGCTCGTGCTATAATTGTGAAAACGCGTCCCTTGATTATGATGCTAAGAGCGTATCCTGCTAGATGTTCCTGCAAAATATCATTGTATTAAACGAAGGTAACTGTTAGCATGAGGATCCTGTAATGGTCCATGATCCTGATCCTGAAGTCCTCCTGAGGATCACTGTCTGCCAAAGAAACAAGGATCACTGGTTAGGATCACGTGTAAGGATCATGTATAATAAAAATCCAGCCCTAACAATTGCCCCCAAAATATAAGGAGTTTATTGTAAATTAATGAGTTATATTTTGCTCTGATCTTATCTTCAACGGACTACTCGGATAACTAGCCGTTATCAGTGAACTAGCCGTTGTGATCATTACGTCATAGATGTGACAATCCCTACAAATCATGATTATAAATAGGAGATAGGGTTGGGATCACTCTGCATTTAAATTCAGGATATACTCCCTTTATAATCTCCACCGAAGATTGACCAGGTATTCTCTTCTTCTCTCTTTCCTTTCTTCCTTCTCTTGCTCTGTTTTTTCTGCTTTTACTCTATTTCTGTTCCACCACGAGTATGTTGCTTCGAAATCCTCCACATAAGGATTCCAAGAAGAGCAGTCCCCTAAAAAGCCAAGGGATCATCAAGGACTCTCCTACGGAGAGATGTTGCTTTACTGATGCTCATGTAGACAGGATTCGTCATTGCTTTCCGGCGAATGCTGTTTTCAAATCCTTCACTCCTACTGCTTTGAGCGACTTTGTTTCAGACGTCTGGGTGGCCTTTCCTGCTACTCCGTTCACCATAGGGTATTCGTATCCTTTTCCAGCCTTCACCCAATCCTTCTTTTCTTTAACCGGCATATCTTATATCCAAGCTATGCCGATGATCTGGAGGGTCCTGTATACCTTCGAGAGGATCATCGAGCAGAAGGGAATTTATTTGGGGATGGCAGAGTTGGCCGCACTTTATGATCTTACCACGTTCGGTTCTTGCCGATATCTGCTAAAACGGAAAGCTGGGGAGGATCACCCTGTCTTCAAGGTTACTAAGAATGACACAAACTGGAAGCGTTGCTTTTTCTTTGTTAGAAGGGATACCATCCCAGATGGGAAGGATCTGCCCAAGGAATGGGCCACTCATGGTAGGGTAGAGGATCCTGGAAGGATCACTATCAGACTTGTCTCATACGATGAGGATCACTAACGTCTTTTTTATTTTTTGTGCAGCTATATCCATTGCTTATCTTAAGTTAACCCCTGCTGCAAGAGAAAGAGTCTTAGCTTTTAAAAGCTTAATCCTGAGGTCAGAAGTTTCCAAGTCACCGTCCAAGATTCGCAGGAAGTATATCTGCCACTATGTCAAGTAAGTATCCTTGTAAAAAGTAAGTTATATGTGAGATTGTTTGATTAATAAGGGAACTTATCTTGTTTCTGATTGTGTAGGCGCTGGAAAGTCTGCCAAATCTGCCAAGTCTGCTTCCAAGTTTGGGATAAGTGATCTTGCCAACGTCAAGTCTTCGAGGAGGAAGACTTCTGCTGCCAGTCCCTCTACTTCAGCCCTTAAAGCACCCATTCGGGGTAAGGGAAAAAAGAGAAAGACTTCTGAAGATCTCCAGGGATTTCCTCTGCTTCGCCAACAGTTCCTCGACTATGTTAATGAGGTAAGGATCACTGCCCCTGTCGGTTATCCTTCTTAAGTATCCTGCTTGAATATCCTGCTTCCTTTTGGATCGCCTGATCCTGAATCTTCCTTATACCTCTTCTGCAGAAACTTGCTGAGATCGAGACTTATCTTGGCCATGTCGAGGATCAAGAAAGCTAAATTGCCGATCTTCAACAAATGGGCGTATTGAAGGATCTCAAGATAGCAGATCTTGAGAAGGAACTCCGGGCTACGAAGGATGAGGCTGCTCAAAGATTGATTGATATGGATAGCGAGAAGCAGGAGATCATCCAGGATGCCAAGGTCTCTGCGGCAATTGCCATGTACAAGATACAACTTCAGATGGCTGCGGAAGCTCAGGATCCTTCCTTCGATAAGAGCACATGGGGTGTTGAAGATTGGAAGGCAAGGCTGGCGGAACTGGAAGACGAGGATGAAGCTGAGGATATCCCAATGCTGGAGGGTGGTGATGCTGACAAGGATCAGGGCGGAGAAGCTGGTGGTGATGGAGCAGCAAAGGTGTAAGCTGCATGATTGGTCGATGATGGATATTTGTGACTAGGCCGGAGCCCAATTTTTTTTAGTATGGTAGTGGTTTGTGGTAGTTGATGGTTTGTGAACAATTGATGGTCTGTAATCTTTGAACAATAGTTTTTAGGGTTAAGGATCCTGGATCCTTTGGACAATAGGTAGGATTACAAAAGGTGGAGGGATCCTCTGTTTGGGGGATGAAGCCTTTGTGATCCTGCCGCTTTTAATTTCCTGCACATGCTAAGACCGCATAGACAATGGACACCCTTTGCCATCCCATGTGGACGGGCCACGTTTTGCTGGTAGAAATGTGGGTTGGCAATTTTGACAACTTTTGAAGGGTTAATCCTTTCGTTAATAAATAAAATCTTAAACTTTTGTCGCTTATCTTGTGTTATTATCCTTTTTATTTTCAATTGTTTTGACACATGTTTGTTTGAGTAAGAAAAGTTGAGCAAATTATGTTTAAGAATTTTAGGATATGATCCTGGATCAAATATCCTATAATCGAAAATTTTCAAGGTAGTTTATTTTAAGGATCATAGGTTCAGTTGTCAAGGTCCGAAGGTTATTCAAATGAATAATAAAATTAAAAATAGTTAAGGATCATACCTGAGGATCCAAGTTAGGATCCTAACCTTTGATCGGGATAACCATAAGTAAAACTTTAATGGACAATAAGGATTAAGGATCCTTAATTGTTTAACTTCGAAAACCTGAAAAAATGGAATATAACTTGGGACTAAGCCAATATAAAAGATAAGTTAGTAACTGGGGACAAGCCCAAAGGATAACTGGGGATGATCCCAAAGGATCACTGGGGACAAGCCCAAAGGATAACTGGGGACAAGCCCGAAGGATAACTGGGGACAAGCCCAAAGGATCGTATGTAAACTGGAGTATGGCCCTTACTGGCGACTATCCAAACTTAGTGACATGAAAATGTCAAAACCTTAGCTAACGTGAAAACGTTAGAAACCTTATGAACGGATGTATGGTACGTCTACCATTATACGTAGGATCCTGGGTATAGCCAGTACGATGAGGTTGTCAGCCCCGGAAGTGGGTACTGGTCCCAAAGACGTGAACTATATCAGGATCATCGTGCGCTGCTGGCGGAAACTGGGGATAATCCCAAGGATAACTGGGGTTGGACCCAAGGATCTGCGTTGCTTTTGAAGATCTTTGACGATATGCTGTAGATACCTGAACTATCATAACTCAAATGGTTCGTGAGAAGAGGATGAAGGATACAGGATCCTTATCCTTTGGTAAAAAGTAAGGAAATGTAATAGTTTTAAGATAAGGACATTACCGGAGTAAGGATCACTGGCATCACCGAGATCCTTTGAGGATACTTCAATGTAAGGATCACATGCTTGAAGGATCACGTTCACATAAAGTATCTCTTTAAGTGAACAGCATTCCAGGCTCTTGGTAATAAGTTTCCTTCCATGGTTAGCAATCTGTATGCCCCCTTTCCTGCTTCAGCCTCAATCAAGTAAGGACCTTCCCACTTTGGTGCTAACTTTCCGTCAGCAGGATTAATAGTGTTTTGGAATGTTTTTCTCAACACCATATCTCCGACTTGGAACTTCCTTATCCTAACATTTTTGTTGTAAGCACCAGCCATTCTTTGTTGGTAGCTTGCCATCCTTATCCTAGCCAGATCCCTGATTTCCTCAATAGTATCCAAATCCTGAGCCAGGATTGTAGCATTCTCTTCAGGATCACGAGCACTTGTTCTAGCAGTTGGGATCACCATCTCTGTTGGGATCACTGCTTCTGCCCCAAATACTAAAGAAAAAGGTGTTTAACCAGTGGCATTCTTGGGAGTTGTTCTATCAGCCCATAGCACATAAGGTAACTCCTCTGCCCATTTTCCTTTCTTGGATCCCAGCTTCTTCTTCAGATTGTTGATGATGATCTTGTTGGATGATTCTGCTTGGCCATTGGCCTGTGGATGAACTGGTGTTGATGTTATCATCTTGATTCCCCAACTGTCACAAAAGTTAGTAGTTCTGCTTCCAATGAATTGGGAACCATTATCACATACAATTTCAGAGGGAATGCCAAATCTAGTTATAATGTTTCTTTTGATAAAGGATATAACTTCTTTTTCTCTGACTTGAGCAAAAGCTTCAGCTTCTATCCATTTAGAGAAGTAGTCAGTCATGGCAAGCATAAATACTTTTCCATCAGGTGCTTTAGGGAGCTTGCCAACTATATCCATCCCCCATCTCATGAATGGCCAAGAGGATGGTATAGGGTGTAGCAGTTCAGCTGGTTGATGAAGGATATTGCTGTGTCTTTGGCAAGGATCACATTTCCTAGCATATTCTACAGCATCCCTTTTCATGGTTGGCCAGTAGTATCCTGTTCTAAGGATCCTTGAGAATAATGCCCTGCCCCCAGTGTGGTTTCCACAATCTCCTTCATGGAAGTCTCTCAACACTTCTTCAACTTCAGGATCCTCAATACATCTTAAATATGGTCCTGCAAGGGATCGTTTATATAGCACATTGTTTAAGATTGTAAATTGAGATACCTTGATCCTGAAAGCTCTAGGATTTTCTCCCATCGGGATCTCTCCGTGTTGCAAGTATTTCATGATTGGTGAGACCCATGATCCTGCATAAGATTGAGCTTCTTCACTAGGGATTACTGCAGTATCCTCTTCTATTTCCATGGCTACTTGATTTTCAATAGCAGGAGCCAGGATATGGATGATAGGGATACTTATGTCTTCTGGAATTTTTAAGGATGATCCTAAGTTGGCCAATGCATCAGCTTCCGTGTTATCCTCCCTTGGTACCTGTGTTAAGCTGAAAGAAACAAAAGAGAGTGCCAATTCCTTGACTATCTCTAAATATTTGGTTAGTTTTTCACCTTTAACAGCATAGGATCCCTTAAAGTGATTGGTGATCAATAATGAGTCTACATATACTTTAAGATATTTTACCCCCATATCCTTAGCAATTTGCAAGCCAGCAATTAAGGCTTCATATTCAGCCTCATTGTTAGTTGCTTGGAACTCACAGGCTATGGAGTGGGGTATTATGTCCCCCTGTGGCGATTTTAGTAGTATCCCGAGCCCTGTGCCCTTGACATTTGAGGATCCATCAGTGTGTAGTATCCAAGGATCCTTGGTCTCATCCAGCTGCTGGACCTCCAATTCTGCTTCTTTTTGTAGATCACTACTGAAATCAGCCACAAAGTCAGCTAGTGCTTGGGATTTGATGGCTGTTCTTGGCTCATATCTTATATCATGGGCACTAAGCTTTACCGCCCACTTAGCCATTCTTCCCGACATCTCTGGTTTCCTGAGGACATTCTTAATTGGAAAGTTAGTTCTAACAACAATAGTATGGGTTTCAAAATAATGCCTTAGCTTAGTTGATGCCATGATTAATGCAAGAATAAGTTTTTCGAGGTGTGAGTACCTGGATTCGGCATCAAGTAAACTCTTACTTACATAGTAGATAGGATATTGTGTACCTTCGTGATCCTTAACAAGGACAGCACTTACAGCGGTTGAGGATACCGCCAAATATAAGGATAACACATCTCCTTTTTCGGGCTTTGATAATGCTGGTGCTGAGGACATATATTCTTTAAGGGCTTGTAAAGCATTCTCATGTTTCTCAGTCCATTCAAATTTCTTGTTCTTTCTTAGGATATCGTAAAATTCTTTACATTTTTCTGAGGATTTTGATATGAACCTGTTCAGAGCTGCTATCCTGCCTGTTAGCCTTTGCACATCCTTAGCATTGGCAGGGGACTTGATGTTTATTAGTGCTTTAATCTGCTCCGGACTTGCCTCAATGCCCCTCTGAGTTACCATATATCCTAGGAATTTACCTGCCTTAACACCAAAGTGGCATTTTGAAGGATTAAGCTTCATGTTATAATTATCAAGGATATCAAATGCTTCCTCCAAATCCCTTAGGTGATCCTCAGCTTTCTTCGATTTGACTACCATATCATCTATGTATACTTCCATAGTTTGTCCAATTTGATCTTTGAACATCATATTCACCAGCCTTTGATATGTTGCACCTGCATTTCTTAATCCAAAAGGCATGGCAATATAACAGTACAAACCTGTTGGGGTCATAAAGGCTGTATCCTCTTGGTCAGATGGTTCCATCTGAATTTGTTGGAATCCAGATGATGCATCCATAAAGGTCAACAGTTCATGCCCTGCTGTTGCATCCACCATGGAGTCAATGTGGGGTAATGGGAAAGGATCCTTGGGACATGCCTTATTCAGATCGGTGAAGTCGACACATACCCTCCACTTTCCATTTTTCTTTTGGACAACGACCACATTGGCTAACCATTTTGGATACTTTACCTCTCTGATCATACCTGCTCGAAGTAGTCTCTCTACTTCTTCTTGGATAATGGCATTCCTTTCTGGTGCAAATTTCCTCCTTTTTTGATGGATTGGTTTGATAGACCTGTCAATGCCAAGTTTGTGAGTAATAATATCCTTAGATATACCTATCATATCTTCATGTTTCCAAGCAAAGGTAGATTTTCTTCTTTTAAGGAAGGATATTAAGTCTTCTTTCATCTTGCCAAGGATCCCTGATCCGATATAGATTTTTGATTCAGGATCACTAGGATCCAAGAGGATTTCGTCCACATCTTGTTCCCTTGCCTCCAAGACATTCCTCGGAGGATACTGTAATTGCTATTGCTCCCTTGGCTTCGAGGTTGGCTTCATGGATGAGGTATAGCAATCCTTAGCCTCCTGCTGATCACTGTCGATCTTGATTATTCCCCATGGGCTAGGGAGCTTCACACATTGATGGTAGGTGGATGGGACTGCTTTCATATCATGTATCCAAGGCCTGCCAAGGATAACATTGCAACAAGACAAACAGTCAATAACACAAAATTTCTGATAATTATGTAATCCTTCCACGTAGATTGGGAGTTTGATGTCCCCCAGAGTTTTCTTCGTTTCTCCACTGAATCCTACAAGCACGGAGGATCTTGGTGTGATGTCTGATTCTGGGATACCCATTTTCTTCAGAACATCAAGCTGGATAATGTTCACTGAGCTTCCTCCATCGATAAGGATCCTGCGGACAAAATGGTTAGAGATAAAGAGAGTAATAACTAAACTATCATGATGAGGATCCTGAATGTTAATGCGATCATCCTCATCAAACGTTATCATCTTCCCTTCTGAGACACTTGATGTCCTAATAGGTCTTTCTCCATTATCCATTTTTGACTCCTTTGCATGCCTTTTGGCCGCCGAGAAGGATGTACCACAGATGTCTGATCCTCCGGAAATAAAGTTGATCACTTGTGCATTTGCCGGAGGTGCTGGAGCCTTTTCAGGGATCCTTTCAGGATCCTGAGTCCTTTGCTTTTTTCTTCCCAATAATTCTTTTAGGTGCCCCTTGCTTAACAGATATCCAATCTCTTTTCTTAAAGCTATGCATTCTTCAGTTAGATGCCCGAAATCCTCATGGTATGCACACCATTTTGACTTGTCTTTAGTCCCGGATGGTTTATCATTCTTCCTGGGCCACCTAGCTTTTTCACCTAGATTCTGCATTGCAAGGATTAGTTTATGATTATCAACGGAAAAACAATATTCTGAGATTGGAGGATAATCTTCATCATCCTCTTCTTGGTCAACAGCATGCACATTCTGGTTCTCATTTCTATGGTAGGATTTGAATTTGTTGTTCTTGAAGGAGGATCCTTGCTTCTCCTGTTTTGAGGATCCTACTTGTCTTTCCTGGATCCTCTTGTCATCCTCTAGCCGGATGAATCTGAGTGCTCGAGTTCTTACTTCATCTAGATTCCTGCATGGTGTCATAACAAGATCATCATAGAATAATGAATCCTTAAGCAGTCCCATTTTGAAGGCTTCAACTGCCGTAGCCATATCCAAGTTGGGAATGTCTAAGGATTCTTTACTAAATTTAGTTATGTAATCCCTTAATGATTCATTATGACTTTGAGTTACTCTATATAAATCACTGGTTAATCTTTCAAATTTTCTACTACAAGAGAATTGGTTGTTGAATAAATTAACTAAATTAGCAAATGAAGTAATAGAGTAAGGGGGAAGACTTAGCAGCCACTTAAGAGCTGATCCAGTAAGAGTGGATCCAAATCCTTTACATAGGCATGCTTCCTTCAGCTTTTCTGGGATAGGATTGATCTCCATCCTCTCCCTGTATTGTGCTATGTGCTCCTCTGGATCCGTTGTACCATCATACAGCTTCATAGTAGGGATATGGAACCTTTTGGGTACTTCTGCATCACAAATTGGTGGTGCAAAGCGAGATACCTTGTGGCTTCCATCTGCAATCTCAGGGATAGGCTTGACTACCCCTGGAACACTTGAGATCATATCTTTTAGCTTCTGCAATTCCCTGGCCATGGCATGATTGATACCTGTATCCTGCATGAATCCATGGTTAGTGGTAAGATTATTTAAAGTGTTACCTCCTATTGGGTTCAAGTTAGTGAATCCATATTGCTGGGATTCGGGGATAACGGAGGGACCAGTGGAAGCAATGGTCTGCATTGGAATGAAGTCCCCTTGATGGACATCTAGACTTCCTGTTTGCAGACTTTTTAGGGATCCTGGCATTTGGAAGGATCCCGGTATTTGGAAGGATCCCGGAACGAAGGAGGATCCTTGAACCTGGGATGATCCTGGAACGAAGGAGGATCCTTGACCCTGGGATGATCCTGGAATAAAGTAGGATCCTTGAAACTGCTGTGCTCCCGGATAGGCTCCCGAATTCATGAAGGATCCTATATGCTGGGGATAGGATCCTGCCGGCTGAAAGTGTGAGCCTGATGCCTGAGTTATTGCTGTCGATCCGAGGTGCAATCCTCTTGATTCTCCCATAATTTGCACGTCTGGAATTCCTGATGGCTGAGAAGTAATCATTGGAGTATCAAAGCTCAAAGACTTGGGCATCAGTGGGGAATGATCCTCTGCCATTTTCTTCTGTCTTTTGAGATCTCCAATTTCCCTGAGGATCCTTTCATTAGTTTCATCCTGCCGCTGCATACGATCCTTCATCTGCAAAATCAAAGTAAATACATCACTAGTACTGGGAATATAAGAATTCATAGCAGAAGGAGATGGAGTTTTAGAATTAGTAGGAGTTTGTCTCTTCTCAGCATTCTTCTGGGATCCTGCCGGTGGAGGAGGCAGAATGTTCTGGGACGAGGTGACTGCAGACATTGCGGTGGACATGTTTTTCAATGATGAAGCCATGTAATTCTTCGAAATGATTTTGAACAAAGAGTTTTCTTGTGAATGAAGCACCAATGGCCCCACGGTGGGCGCCAAACTGTTTTGGTCAAAAATCACACAAGGATAATGTAACCAAACTTTATGTAAACGGGGTATGATGCTTGGTTAATTATAAAAGTAAAGGATCACTTCTGTGAGAAATATGCAAAGACACAATGATTTATACGAGGAAAAAGCCCTTGATCAATGTATGATATCCGGCATAAAAAACCTCGGGTGATGGCAACTACCGATCACCAACTTCAATATAAGAAAAATATAGTTACAACTTCGGATGATAATGAGCTGAGTACAAGGATCACTATAGTTTCGTGTGTCTAAACGTGTGAGAATTGTGTTGTGTGTTGTCGTGTGTTCTTCCAAATGAGGAAGAGTGGTATTTATACAAGTGTAGGTGACCTATTTTAGGTAAAAAGACTAATAATCAGCTCATTACCCCTTTAGAAACATAAACAATCTAGCCTAAATTGCCGCCCTTAAATCAAGCTAAGTTTCCATATCCTTTGCAACGTCTATCTCTGATTTAGCTCGTGCTATAATTGTGAAAACGCGTCCCTTGATTATGATGCTAAGAGCGTATCCTGCTAGATGTTCCTGCAAAATATCATTGTATTAAACGAAGGTAACTGTTAGCATGAGGATCCTGTAATGGTCCATGATCCTGATCCTGAAGTCCTCCTGAGGATCACTGTCTGCCAAAGAAACAAGGATCACTGGTTAGGATCACGTGTAAGGATCATGTATAATAAAAATCCAGCCCTAACACTTTACTTTTTCAACTAACCAAGCATCATTCCCCGTTTACATAGAGTTTGGTTGTATTATCCTTGTGTGATTTTTGACCAAAACAGTTTGGCGCCCACCGTGGGGCAATTGGTGCTTCATTCATAAGAAAACTTTCTGTTCGAAATCATTTCAAAAGAGTTACATGGCTTCATCATTGAAGAATGCATCCACGGCAATGTCTGCAGTCACCTCGTCTCAGAACACTCTGCCTCCTCCACCGGCAGGATCTCAGAAAAATGCTGAGAAGAGACCAACTCCTACTTTCTCTAAATCTCCATCTTCTTCTGCTATGAATTCTTCTGCTCCCAGTACTAGTGATGTATTTACTTTGATTTTGCAGATGAAGGATCGTATGCAGCGGCAGGATGAAACTAATGACAGGATCCTCAGGGAAATTGGAAGAAAGCGGCAGAGGATCATTCCCCACTGATGCCTAAATCTTTGAGCTTTGATACTCCAATGATCACTTCTCAACCATCGGGAGTCCCAGACGTTCAAATTGTGGGAGAATCAAAAGGACTGCACCTCGGATCGGCAGCAATGACTCAGGCATCAGGCTCACATTTTCAGCCAGCAGGATCCTATCCTCAGCATATGGGATCCTTCACGAATTCAGGAGCCTACCCGGGAGCACACCAGTTTCAAGGATCCTACTTTGTTCCAGGATCATCCCAGGTTCAAGGATCCTCCTTTGCTCCAGGATCATCCCAGGTTCAAGGATCCTTCTTTGTTCCAGCATCATCCCAGGTCCAAGGATCCTCCTTCGTTCCGGGATCGTCTCAGATACCAGGATCCTTCCAGATGCCAGGATCCCTAAAGAGTTTGCAAACAGGAAATCTAGATGTCCATCAAGGGGACTTCATTCCAATGCAGACCATTGCTTCCACTGGTCCCTCCATCATCCCAGAATCCCAGCAATTTGGATTCACACCCAGTGTTCCTAACTGGAACCCAATGGGAGGTAACACTTTAAATAATTATCCTACCACTAACCATGGACTCATGCAGGATACAGGTATCAATCATGCTATGGCCAGGGAGTTGCAGAAGCTGAAGGATATGATCTCAAGTGTTCCAGGGGTAGTCAAGCCTATCCCGGAGATTGCAGATGGAAGCCATAAGGTATCTCGTTTTGCACCACCAATTTGTGATGCAGAAGTACCCAAAAGGTTCCATATCCCTACTATGAAGCTGTATGATGGTACAACGGATCCAGAGGAACACATAGCACAATACAGGGAGAGGATGGAAATCAATCCAATCCCAGAAAAGTTAAAAGAAGCATGCCTATGTAAAGGATTTGGATCCACTCTTACTGGATCAGCTCTTAAATGGCTGCTAAGTCTTCCCCCTTACTCTATCACTTCATTTGCTAATTTAGTTAATTTATTCAATAACCAATTCTCTTGTAGTAGAAAATTTGAAAGATTAACTAGTGATTTATATAAGGTAACTCAAAGTCATAATGAATCATTAAGAGATTATATAACTAAATTCAGTAAAGAATCCTTGGACATTCCCAACTTGGATATGGCCACGGCTGTTGAGGCCTTCAAAATGGGACTGGTTAGGGATTCATTGTTCTATGATGATCTTGTTATGACACCATGCAGGAACCTAGATGAAGTAAGAACTCGGGCACTCAGGTTCATCCGGCTAGAGGATGACAAGAGGATCCAGGAGAGGCAAGTAGGATCCTCAAAACAGGAAAAACAAGGATCCTCTTTCAAGAACAATAAGTTCAAATCCTACCATAGAAATGACAACCAGAACGTGCATGCTGTTGACCAAGAAGAGGATGATGAGGATTATCCTCCGATTTCTGAATATTGTTTTTCTGTTGACAATCATGAACTAATCCTTGCAATGCAGAATCTAGGAGAAAAAGCCAGATGGCCCAGAAAGAATGACAAACCATCCGGGACTAAAGACAAGTCAAAGTGGTGTGCATACCACGAGGACTTCGGGCATCTAACTGAAGAATGCATAGCATTAAGAAAAGAAATTGGATATCTGTTAAGCAAGGGGCATCTAAAAGAATTGTTGGGAAGAAAAAAGCAAAGGACTCAGGATCCTGAAAGGATCCCTGAAAAGGCTCCAGCCCCTCCGGCGAATGCACAAGTGATCAACTTTATTTCCGAAGGATCAGATATTTGTGGTACATCCTTCTCGGCAGCCAAAAGGCATGCAAAGGAAGCAAAAATGGATAATGGAGAAAGACCTATTCGAACATCAAGTGTCTCGGAAGGAAAGACGATAACGTTTGATGAGGATGATCGCATTAACATCCAGGATCCTCATCATGATAGTTTAGTTATTACTCTCTTTATTTCTAACCATTTTGTCCGCAGGATCCTTATCGACGGAGGAAGCTCAGTAAACATTATCCAGCTTGATGTTCTAAAGAAAATGGGTATCCCAGAATCAGACATCACACCAAGATCCTCCGTGCTTGTGGGATTCAGTGAAGAAACGAAGAAAACTCTGGGGGACATCAAACTCCCAATCTACGTGGAAGGATTACATAATTATCAAAAATTTTGTGTTATTGACTGTTTATCTTGTTGCAATGTTATCCTTGGCAGGCCCTGGATACATGATATGAAAGCAGTCCCATCCACCTACCATCAATGTGTGAAACTCCCTAGCCCATGGGGGATAATCAAGATCGACAGTGATCAGCAGGAGGCTAAGGATTGTTATACCTCATCCATGAAGCCAACCTCGAAGCCAAGGGAACAATAGCAATTACAGATTCCTCCAAGGAATGTCTTGGAGGCAAGGGAACAAGATGTGGACGAAATCCTCTTGGATCCTAGTGATCCTGAATCAAAAATCTATATCGGATCAGGGATCCTTGGCAAGATGAAAGAAGACATAATATCCTTCCTCAAAAGAAGAAAATCTACCTTTGCATGGAAACATGAAGATATGACAGGTATGTCTAAGGATATTATCACTCATAAACTTGGCATTGACAGGTCTATCAAACCAATCCATCAAAAAAGGAGGAAGTTTGCACCAGAAAGGAATGCCATTATCCAAGAAGAAGTAGAGAGACTACTTCGAGCAGGTATGATCAGAGAGGTAAAATATCCAAAATGGTTAGCCAATGTGGTTGTTGTCCAAAAGAAAAACGGAAAGTGGAGGGTATGTGTCGATTTCACTGATCTGAATAAGGCATGTCCCAAGGATCCTTTCCCACTACCCCACATTGACTCCATGGTGGATGCAACGGCGGGGCATGAACTGTTGACCTTTATGGATGCATCATCTGGATTCCAACAAATTCAGATGGAACCATCTGAACAAGAGGATACAGCCTTTATGACCCCAACCGGTTTATATTGTTATATTGCCATGCCTTTTGGACTAAGAAATGCAGGTGCAACATATCAAAGGCTGGTGAATATGATGTTCAAAGATCAAATAGGACAAACTATGGAAGTATACATAGATGATATGGTAGTCAAGTCAAAGAAAGCTGAGGATCACCTAAGGGACTTGGAGGAAGCATTTGATATCCTTGATAATTATAACATGAAGCTTAATCCTTCAAAATGCCACTTTGGTGTTAAAGCAGGTAAATTTCTAGGATATATGGTAACTCAGAAGGGCATCGAAGCAAGCCCGGAGCAAATTAAAGCACTAGTGAATATCAAGTCCCCTGCCAATGCTAAGGATGTGCAAAGGCTAACAGGCAGGATAGCAGCTCTAAACAGGTTCATATCAAAATCCTCAGAAAGATGTAAAGAATTTTACGATATCTTAAGGAAAAACAAGAAGTTTGAATGGACTGAAAAACATGAGAATGCTTTACAAGCCCTTAAAGAATATATGTCCTAAGCACCAGCATTAATGAAACCCGGAAAAGGAGATGTGTTATCCTTATACCTGGCGGTATCCTCAACCGCTGTAAGTGCTGTCCTTGTTAAGGATCACGAAGGTACACAACATCCTATTTACTATGTAAGTAAGAGTTTACTTGATGCAGAATCCAGGTACTCACACCTTGAGAAACTTATTCTCGCATTAATTATGGCGTCAACTAAGTTAAGACATTATTTTGAAACCCACACTATTGTCGTTAGAACTAATTTTCCAATCAAGAATGTCCTCAGGAAACCAGAGATGTCCGGAAGAATGGCTAAGTGGGCAGTAAAGCTTAGTGCCCATAATATAAGATATGAGCCTAGAACAGCCATTAAATCCCAAGCACTAGCTGACTTTGTGGCTGATTTCAGTAGTGATCTACAAAAGGAAGCAGAATTGGAAGTCCAGCAGCTGGATGAGACCAAGTGTTAGGGCTGGATTTTTATTATGCATGATCCTTACACGTGATCCTAACCAGTGATCCTTGTTTCTTTGACAGACAGTGATCCTCAGCAGGACTTCAGGATCAGGATCATGGACCATTATAGGATCCTCATACTAACGGTTACCTTCGTTTAATACAACATTATTTTGCAGGAACATCTAGCAGGATACGCTCTTAGCATCATAATCAAGGGACGCGTCTTCACAATTATAGCACGAGCTTAATCAAAGATAGACGTTGCAAAGGATATGGAAACATAGCTTGATTTAAGGGCGGCAATTTAGGCTAGATTGTCTTTTATTTCTAAAGGGGTAATGAGCTGATTATTAGTCTTTTTACCTAAAATAGGTCACCTACACTTGTATAAATACCACTCTTCCTCATTTGGAAGAACACACACGACATACAACGCAACTCTCACACACTTAGACACTCGAAACAATAGTGATCCTTGTACTCAGCTCATTATCATCCGAAGTTGTAACCATTTTGTTCTTATATGGAAGTTTGGTGATCGGTAGTTGCCATCACCCGAGGTTTTTTATGCCGGAGATCATCTATTGATCAAGGGCTTTTTCCTCGTATAAATCATTGTGTCTTTGCATATTTCTCGTAAAAGTGATCCTTTACTTTCATAATTAACCAACCATCATCCCCCATTTACATAAAGTTTGGTTACATTATCCTTGTGTGATTTTTGACCAAAACAGTTTGGCGCCCACCGTGGGGCAATTGGTGCTTCATTCATAAGAAAACCTTTTGTTCGAAATCATTTCAAAGAATTACATGGCTTCATCATTGAAAAACATGTCCACGGCAATGTCTGCAGTCACCTCGTTCCAGAACATTCTGCCTCCACCACCGGCAGGATCCCAGAAGAATGATGAGAAGAGACAAACTCCTACTACTTCTAAAACTCCATCTCCTTCTGCTATGAATTCTTATATTCCCAGTACTAGTGATGTATTTACTTTGATTTTGCAGATGAAGGATCGTATGCAGCGGCAGGATGAAACTAATGAAAGGATCCTCAGGGAAATTGGAGATCTCAAAAGACAGAAGAAAACGGCAGAGGATCATTCTCCACTGATGCCCAAATCCTTGAGCTTTGATACTCCAATGATTACTTCTCAGCCATCAGGAATTCCAGACGTGCAAGTCATGGGAGAATCAAGAGGATTGTACCACGGATCGACAGCAATGACTCAGGCATTAGGCTCACACTTCCAGCCGGCAGGATCCTACCCCCAGTATTTGGGATCCTTCGTGAATCCGGGGGCACAGCAGTTTCAAGGATCCTACTTTGTTCCAGGATCATTCCAGGGCCAAGGATCCTCCTTTGTTCCAGGATCATCCCAGGTTCAAGGATCCTCCTTCGTTCCAGGATCATCCCAGACGCCAGGATCCTTCCAGATGCCAGGATCCCTAAAAAATTTGCAAACAGGAAGTCTAGATGTCCATCAAGGGGACTTCATTCCAATGCAGACCATTGCTTCCACTGGTCCCTCCGTTGTTCCAGAATCCCAGCAATATGGATTCCCTAACTTGAACCCAATGGGAGGTAACACTTTAAATAATTATCCTACCACTAACCATGGATTCATGCAGGATACAGGTACCAATCATGCTATGGCTAGGGAGTTGCAGAAGCTAAAAGATATGATCTCAAGTGTTCCAGGGGTAGTCAAGCCTATCCCAGAGATTGCAGATGGAAGCCACAAGGTATCTCGCTTTGCACCACCAATTTGTGATGCAGAGGTACCCAAAAGGTTCCATATCCCTACTATGAAGCTGTATGATGGTACAACGGATCCAGAGGAACACATAGCACAATACAGGGAGAGGATGGAGATCAATCCTATTCCAGAAAAGTTGAAAGAAGCATGCCTATGTAAAGGATTTGGATCCACTCTTACTGGATCAGCTCTTAAGTGGCTGCTAAGTCTTCCCCTTACTCTATTACTTCATTTGCTAATTTAGTTAATCTATTCAATAACCAATTCTCTTGTAGTAGAAAATTTGAAAGATTAACTAGTGATTTGTACAGGATAACTCAAAATCATAACGAATCATTAAGGGATTATATAACTAAATTTAGTAAAGAATCCTTGGACATTCCCAACTTGGATATGGCTACGGCTGTTGAAGCCTTCAAAATGGGACTGCTTAAGGATTCATTATTCTATGATGATCTTGTTATGACACCATGCAGGAATCTAGATGAAGTAAGAACTCGAGCACTCAGGTTCATCCGGCTAGAGGATGACAAGAGGATCCAGGAGAGACAAGTAGGATCCTCAAAACAAGAGAAGCAAGGATCCTCCTTCAAGAACAACAAATTCAAATCCTACCATAGAAATGAGAACCAGAATGTGCATGCAGTTGACCAAGAAGAGGATGATGAAGATTATCCTCCAATCTCAGAATATTGTTTTTCCGTTGACAATCATCAACTAATCCTTGCAATGCAGAATCTAGGAGAAAAAGCTAGGTGGCCCAGGAAGAATGATAAACCATCCGGGACTAAAGACAAGTCAAAATGGTGTGCATACCATGAGGATTTCAGGCATCTAACTGAAGAATGTATAGCTTTAAGAAAAGAGATTGGATATCTGTTAAGCAAGGGACACCTAAAAGAATTATTGGGAAGAAAAAAGCAAAAGACTCAGGATCCTGAAAGGATCCCTGAAAAGGCTCCAGCACCTCCGGCAAATGCACAAGTGATCAACTTTATCTCTGGAGGATCAGACATCTGTGGTACAACCTCTGGCCGGCCAAAAGACATGCAAAGGAGTCAAAAATGGATAATGGAGAAAGGCCTATTAGAACATCAAGTGTCTCAGAAGGGAAGATGATAACGTTCGATGAGGATGATCGCATTAACATTCAGGATCCTCATCATGATAGTTTGGTTATCACTCTCTTTATCTCTAACCATTTTGTCTGCAGGATCCTTATCGATGGAGGAAGTTCAGTGAACATTATCCAGCTTGATGTTCTGAAGAAAATGGGTATCCCAGAATCAGACATCACACCAAGATCCTCTGTGCTTGTAGGATTCAGTGGAAAAACGAAGAAAACTCTGGGGGACATCAAACTCCCAATCTACGTGGAAGGATTACATAATTATCAGAAATTTTGTGTTATTGATTGTTTATCTTGTTGCAATGTTATCCTTGGCAGGCCTTGGATACATGATATGAAAGCAGTCCCATCCACCTATCATCAATGTGTGAAGCTCCCTAGCCCATGGGGGATAATCAAGATCGACAGTGATCAGCAGGAGGCTAAGGATTGTTATACCTCATCCATGAAGCCAACCTCGAAGCCAAGGGAGCAATAGCAATTACAGTATCCTCCGAGGAATGTCTTGGAGGCAAGGGAACAAGATGTGGATGAAATCCTCTTGGATCCTAGTGATCCTGAATCAAAAATCTATATCGGATCAGGGATCCTTGGCAAGATGAAAGAAGATATAATATCCTTCCTCAAAAGAAGAAAATCTACCTTTGCATGGAAGCACGAAGATATGACAGGTATATCTAAGGATATCATAACTCATAAACTTGGCATTGACAGGTCTATCAAACCAATCCATCAAAAAAGGAGGAAGTTTGCACCAGAAAGGGATGCCATTATCCAAGAAGAAGTAGAGAGACTACTTCGAGCAGGTATGATCAGAGAGGTAAAATATCCAAAATGGTTAGCCAATGTGGTCGTTGTCCAAAAGAAAAATGGAAAGTGGAGGGTATGTGTCGATTTCACCGATCTGAATAAGGCATGTCCCAAGGATCCTTTTCCATTACCCCACATTGACTCCATGGTGGATGCAACAGCGGGGCATGAACTGTTAACCTTTATGGATGCATCATCTGGATTCCAACAAATTCAGATGGAACCATCTGACCAGGAGGATACAGCCTTTATGACCCCAACAGGTTTGTATTGTTATATTGCCATGCCTTTTGGATTAAGAAATGCAGGTGCAACATATCAAAGGCTGGTGAATATGATGTTTAAAGATCAAATTGGACAAACTATGGAAGTATACATAGATGATATGGTAGTCAAATCAAAGAAAGCTGAGGATCACCTAAGGGATTTGGAGGAAGCATTTGATATCCTTGATAATTATAACATGAAGCTTAATCCTTCAAAGTGCCACTTTGGTGTTAAGGCAGGTAAATTCCTAGGATATATGGTAACTCAGAGAGGCATTGAAGCAAGTCCGGAGCAAATTAAAGCACTAGTAAACATCAAGTCCCCTGCCAATGCTAAGGATGTGCAAAGGCTAACAGGCAGGATAGCAGCTCTGAACAGGTTCATATCAAAATCCTCAGAAAAATGTAAAGAATTTTACGATATCCTAAGGAAGAACAAGAAGTTTGAATGGACTGAGAAACATGAGAATGCTTTACAAGCCCTTAAAGAATATATGTCCTCAGCACCAACATTATCAAAACCCGAAAAAGGAGATGTGTTATCCTTATATTTGGCGGTATCCTCAACCGCTGTAAGTGCTGTCCTTGTGAAGGATCATGAAGGTACATAATATCCTATCTACTATGTAAGTAAGAGTTTACTTGATGCCGAATCCAGGTACTCACACCTCGAAAAACTTATTCTTGCATTAATCATGGCATCAACTAAGTTAAGGCATTATTTTGAAACCCATACTATTGTTGTTAGAACTAACTTTCCAATTAAGAATGTCCTCAGGAAACCAGAGATGTCAGGAAGAATGGCTAAGTGGGCAGTAAAGCTTAGTGCCCATGATATAAGATATGAGACAAGAACAGCCATTAAATCCCAAGCACTAGCTGACTTTGTGGCAGATTTCAGTAGCGATCTACAAAGAGAAGCAGAATTGGAGGTCCAACAGCTGGATGAGACCAAGGATCCTTGGATACTACACACTGATGGATCCTCAAATGTCAAGGGCACAGGGCTAGGGATACTACTAAAATCGCCACAGGGGGACATAATACCCCACTCCATAGCCTGCGAGTTCCAAGCAACTAACAATGAGGCTGAATATGAAGCCTTAATTGCTGGCTTGCAAATTGCTAAGGATATGGGGGTGAATTATCTTAAAGTATATGTAGACTCATTATTGATCACTAATCACTTTAATGGATCCTATGCTGTTAAAGGTGAAAAACTAACCAAATATTTAGAGATAGTCAAGGAATTGGCACTCTCTTTTGTCTCTTTCAGCTTAACACAGGTACCAAGGGAGGATAACACGGAAGCTGATGCATTGGCCAACTTAGGATCATCCTTAAAAATTCCAGAAGACATAAATATCCCTATCATCCATATCCTGGCTCCTGCTATTGAAAATCAAGTGGCCATGGAAATAGAAGAGGATACTGCAGTAATCCCTAGTGAAGAAGCTCAATCTTATGCAGGATCATGGGTCTCACCAATCATGAAATACTTGCAACATGGAGAGATCCCGGTGGGAGAAAATCCTAGAGCTTTCAGGATCAAGGTATCTCAATTTACAATCTTAAATAATGTGCTATATAAACGATCCCTTGCAGGACCATATTTAAGATGTATTGAGGATCCTGAAATTGAAGAAGTGTTGAGAGACTTCCATGAAGGAGATTGTGGAAACCACACTGGGGGCAGGGCATTATTCTCAAGGATCCTTAGAACAGGATACTACTGGCCAACCATGAAAAGGGATGCTGTAGAATATGCTAGGAAATGTGATCCTTGTCAAAGACACAGCAATATCCTTCATCAACCAGCTGAATTGCTACACCCCATACCATCCTCTTGGCCCTTCATGAGATGGGGGATGGATATAGTTGGCAAGCTCCCTAAAGCACCTGGTGGAAAAGTGTTTATGCTTGCTATGACTGACTACTTCTCTAAATGGATAGAAGCTGAAGCTTTTGCTCAAGTCAGAGAAAAAGAAGTTATATCCTTTATCAAAAGAAACATTATAACTAGATTTGGCATTCCCTCTGAAATTGTATGTGATAATGGTTCCCAATTCATTGGAAGCAGAACTACTAACTTTTGTGACAGTTGGGGAATCAAGATGATAACATCAACACCAGTTCATCCACAAGCCAATGGCCAAGCAGAATCATCCAACAAGATCATCATCAACAATCTGAAGAAGAAGCTGGGATCCAAGAAAGGAAAATGGGCAGAGGAATTACCTTATGTGCTATGGGCTGATAGAACAACTCCCAAGAATGCCACTGGTCAAACACCTTTTTCTTTAGTATTTGGGGCAGAAGCAGTGATCCCAACAGAGATGGTGATCCCAACTGCTAGAACAAATGCCCGTGATCCTGAAGAAAATGCTACAATCCTGGCTCAGGATTTGGATACTATTGAGGAAATCAGGGATCTGGCTAGGATAAGGATGGCAAGCTACCAACAAAGAATGGCTGGTGCTTACAACAAAAATGTAAGAATAAGGAAGTTCCAAGTCGGAGATATGGTGTTGAGAAAAGCATTTCAAAATACTATCAATCCTACTGACGGGAAGTTAGCACCAAAATGGGAAGGCCCCTACTTGATTGAAGCTGAAGCAGGAAAGGGGGCATACAGGTTGTTAACCATGGAAGGAAACTTGTTACCAAGAGCCTGGAATGCTGTTCACTTGAAGAAATATTTCATGTGAACATGATCCTTTAAGCATGTGATCCTTATATTGAAATATCCTTGAAGGATCCCGATGACATCAGTGATCCTTACTCTGGTAATGTGCTTATCCTAAAACTATTACATTTCCTTACTTTTTACCAAAGGATAAGGATCCTGTATCCTTCATCCTCTTCTCACGAACCGTTTGAGTTATGATAGTTCAGGTATCTACGGCATATCGTCAAGAATCTTCAAAAGCAACGCAGATCCTTGGGCTTGTCCCCAGTTATCCTTGGGATTATCCCCAGTTTCCGCCAGCAGCGCACGATGATCCTGATATAGTTCACGTCTTTGGGACCAGTACCCACTTCCGGGGCTGACAACCTCATCGTACTGGCTATACCCAGGATCCTCCGTATAATGGTAGACGTACCATACATCCGTTCCTAAGGTTTCTAACGTTTTCACGTTAGCTAAGGTTTTGACATTTTCATGTCACTGTTTTGGTCAAAAATCACACAAGGATAATGTAACCAAACTTTATGTAAACGGGGTATGATGCTTGGTTAATTATAAAAGTAAAGGATCACTTTTATGAGAAATATGCAAAGACACAATGATTTATACGAGGAAAAAGCCCTTGATCAATATATGATCTCCGGCATAAAAAACCTCGGGTGATGGCAACTACCGATCACCAAACTTCAATATAAGAACAAAATAGTTACAACTTCGGATGATAATGAGCTGAGTACAAGGATCACTATTGTTTCGAGTGTCTAAGTGTGTGAGAGTTGCATTGTATGTCGTGTGTGTTCTTCCAAATGAGGAAGAGTGGTATTTATACAAGTGTAGGTGACCTATTTTAGGTAAAAAGACTAATAATCAGCTCATTACCCCTTTAGAAATAAAAGACAATCTAGCCTAAATAGCCGCCCTTAAATCAAGCTAAGTTTCCATATCCTTTGCAACGTCCATCTTTGATTAAGCTCATGCTATAATTGTGAAGACGCGTCCCTTGATTATGATGCTAAGAGCGTATCCTGCTAGATGTTCCTGCAAAATAACATTGTTTCAAACGAAGGTAACTGTTAGCATGAGGATCCTTTGATGGTCCGTGATCCTGATCCTGAAGTCCTGCTGAGGATCACTGTCTGCCAAAGAAACAAGGATCACTGGTTAGGATCACGTATAAGGATCACGTATGATAAAAATCCAGCCCTAACAATTGCCCCCAAAATATAAGGAGTTTATTGTAAATAAACGAGTTATATTTTGCTCTGATCTTATCTTCAACGGACTATTCGGATAACTAGCCGTTATAAGCGGACTAGCCGTTGTGATCATTACGTCACAGATGTGACAATCCCTGCAAATCATGATTATAAATAGGAGATAGGGTTAGGATCACTCTGCATTTAAATTCGAGATATCTTCCCTTTATAATCGCTACCGAAGATTGACCAGGTACTCTCTTCTTCTCTCTTTCCTTTCTTCCTTCTCTTGCTCTGTTTTTTGCTTTTATTCTGTTTCTGTTCCGTCACAAGCATGTTGCTCCGGAATTCTCCACACAAGGATTCCAAGAAGAGTAGTCCCCTAAAAAGCCAAGGGATCATCAAGGATTCTCCTACGGAGAGGTGTTGCTTTACTGATGCCCACGTAGACAGGATTCGTCATTGCTTTCCGGCGAATGCTGTTTTCAAATCCTTCACATCTACTGCTTTGAGCGACTTTGTTTCAGACGTTTGGGTGGCTTTTCCTGCTACTCCGTTTGCCATAGGGTACTCGTATCCTTTTCCAGCCTTCACCCAATCCTTCTTTTCTTTAACCGGCATATCTTATATCCAAGCTATGCCGATGATCTGGAGGGTCTTGTATACCTTCGAGAGGATCATCGAGCAGAAGGGAATTGATTTGGGGATGGCAGAGTTGGCCGCACTTTATGATCTTACCACGTTCGGTTCTTGCCGATATCTGCTAAAACGGAAAGCTGGGGAGGATCACCCTGTCTTCAAGGTGACTAAGAACGATACAAACTGGAAGCGTCGCTTTTTCTTTGTTAGAAGGGATACCATCCCAGATGGAGAGGATCTGCCCAAGGAATGGGCTACTCATGGTAGGATAGAGGATCCTGGAAGGATCACTATCAGATTTGCCTTATGTGTTGAGGATCACTAACGTCTCTTTTCTTTTGTCTTTTGTGCAGCTATTTCCGTTGCTCACCTAAAATTGACCCCTGCTGCAAGAGAAAGAGTTTTAGCTTTTAAAAAGCTTGATCCTGAGGTCAGAAGTTTCCAAGTCACCGTCCAAGACTCACAAGAAGTATCCTCTGCATCTGCCACTATGTCAAGTAAGTATCCTTATAGAAAATAAATTATATGTAAGATTGTTTGATTAATAAGGCAACTTATCTTGATTTTGATTGTGTAGGCGCCGGGAAGTCTGCCAAGTCTGTCAAATCTGCTTCCAAATTTGGGATAAGTGATCTTGCCAACGTCAAGTCTTCGAGGAAGAAGGCTCCTGCTGCTAGTCCTTCAGCTTCAGCTCCTAAGGCACCTATCCGAGGCAAGGGGAAGAAGAGGAAAACTTCTGAAGATCTCCAAGGATTTCCCCTCCTTCGTCAGCAATTCCTTGATTATTTTGACGAAGTTAGGATCACTGCCCCGTTGATTGTCCTGACAAGTTTAGGGATCACCTATGTCTGATGTTGTTTTCCTGTTTTTCTTGTAGAAATTCACCGAAATGGAGACTTATGTTAACCAGGTTGAAGATCAGGATCGTCAAATTGCCGACCTCCAACAGATGGGTGTGCAGAAGGATCTCAAGATTGCTGATCTTGAGAAGGAGATCCGGGCTGTTAAGGACGAGGCTGTCAAAGCATTGATCAACTTTGATTACGAAAAGCATAACATTACTCAGGATGCTAAAGTCTCTGCCGCGATAGCTATGTACAAGATACGACTGCAGATGGCTACGGAGGCTCAGGATCCTTCCTTCGATAAGAGCACATGGGATGTTGAAGGCTGGAAAGCAAGGCTGGCGGAACTGGAGGACGAGGATGAAGCCGAGGATGTCCCAATGCTGGAGGGTGGTGATGCTGACAAGGATCAAGGCGGAGAAGCTGGTGGTGACGAAGCAGCGAAGGTGTAGGCTGCATGATTGGGCGATGATGGATATTTTTGACTAGGCCGGAGCCCAATTTTTTAGGTTTGGTAATAGTTCCTTGTGGTTGTTGATGGTTTGTGAAACAATTATGGTCTGTAATCTCCGAACAATAGTTTTTTAGGGTTAAGGGTCCTGGATCCTTTGAACAATAGGTAGGATTACGAAAGGTGGAGTGATCCTCTGTTTGGGGGATGAAACCTTTGTGATCCTGCCGCTTTTAATTTCCTGCACAATGCTAAGACCGCATAGACAATGGACACCCTTTGCCAACCCATGTGGACGGGCCACGTTTTGCTGGTAGAAATGTGGGTTGGCAATTTTGACAACTTTTTTGAAAGGGTTAAAGATCCTTTTGTTAATAATATAACCTTAATTTTTCTGGCTTATCTCGTGTTGTTATCCTTTGTTTCTCAATTGTTTTTGTAGTATCTTTGTTAAAGTGACAAGAGTTAAAAATATGCTTAATAAATTTAGGATATGATCCTAGATCAAATATCCTCATATTGAAGATTCTCAAAGTATTTTAGTTCAAGGATCACAGGTTCGGTTGTCAAAGTGTAAGGGTTGGTTAGGATAACGAGTATAATAAAAAATAGTCAAGGATCATACCTGAGGATCCAAGTTAGGATCCTAACCTTCAATCGAGACAATCGTAGATAAGATTTTGATGGACAACAAGGATTAAGGATCCTTAATTGTTTAATCTTCGAAAACCTGAAAAATGGAACATATCTTGGGACTAAGCCATTGTAAAAGATAAATTAGTAGCTGGGGACATGCCCAAAGGATAACTGAGGATGATCCCGGAGGATCACTGGGGACAAGCCCAAAGGATAACTGGGGACAAGCCCAAAGGATAACTGGGGACAAGCCCAAAGGATCGTATGTAAACTGGAGTATGGCCCTTACTGGCGACTATCCAAACTTAGTGACATGAAAATGTCAAATCCTTAGCTAACGTGAAAACGTTAGAAACCTTAGGAACGAATGTATGGTACGTCTACCATTATACGGAGGATCCTGGGTATAGCCAGTACGATGAGGTTGTCAGCCCCGGAAGTGGGTACTGGTCCCAAAGACGTGAACTATATCAGGATCATCGTGCGCTGCTGGCGGAAACTGGGGATAATCCCAAGGATAACTGGGGACAAGCCCAAGGATCTGCGTTGCTTTTGAAGGTTCTTGACGATATGCCGTAGATACCTGTAACTCAAATGGTTCGTAAGAAGAGGATGAAGGATACAGGATCCTTATCCTTTGGTAAAAAAGTAAGGAAATGTAATAGTTTTGGGATAAGCACATTACCAGAGTAAGGATCACTGATATCATCGGGATCCTTCAAGGATATTTTAATATAAGGATCACGTGCTTGAAGGATCATGTTCACATGAAATATTTCTTCAAGTGAACAGCATTCCAGGCTCTTGGTAACAGATTTCCTTCCATGGTTAGCAACCTGTATGCCCCTTTCCTGCTTCGGCTTCAATTAAGTAAGGGCCTTCCCATTTTGGTGCTAACTTTCCGTCAGCAGGATTAATAGTGTTTTGGAATGTTTTTCTCAACACCATATCTCCGACTTGGAACTTCCTTATCCTAACATTTTTGTTGTAAGCACCAGCCATTCTTTGTTGGTAGCTTGCCATACTTATCCTAGCCAGATCCCTGATTTCTTCAATAGTATCCAAATCCTGAGCCAGGATTGCAGCATTTTTTCAGGATTACGAGCACTTGTTCTAGCAGTTGGGATCACCATCTCTGTTGGGATCACTGCTTCTGCCCCAAATACTAAAGAAAAAGGTGTTTGACCAGTGGCATTCTTAGGAGTTGTTCTATCAGCCCATAGCACATAAGGTAACTCCTCTGCCCATTTTCCCTTCTTGGATCCTAGCTTCTTCTTCAGATTGTTGATGATGATCTTGTTGGATGATTCTGCTTGGCCATTGGCTTGTGGATGAACTGGTGTTGATGTTATCATCTTGATTCCCCAACTGTCACAAAAGTTAGTAGTTCTGCTTCCAATGAATTGGGAACCATTGTCACATACAATTTCAGAGGGAATGCCAAATCTAGTTATAATGTTTCTTTTGATAAAGGATATAACTTCTTTTTCTCTGACTTGAGCAAAAGCTTCAGCCTCTATCCACTTAGAGAAGTAGTCAGTCATGGCAAGCATAAATACTTTTCCACCAGGTGCTTTAGGGAGCTTGCCAACTATATCCATTCCCCATCTCATGAATGGCCAAGAGGATGGTATGGGGTGTAGCAATTCAGCTGGTTGATGAAGGATATTGCTGTGTCTTTGACAAGGATCACATTTCCTAGCATATTCTACAGCATCCCTTTTCATGGTTGGCCAGTAGTATCCTGTTCTAAGGATCCTTGAGAATAATGCCCTGCCCCCAGTGTGGTTTCCACAATCTCCTTCATGGAAGTCTCTCAACACTTCTTCAATTTCAGGATCCTCAATACATCTTAAATATGGTCCTGCAAGGGATCGTTTATATAGCACATTATTTAAGATTGTAAATTGAGATACCTTGATCCTGAAAGCTCTAGGATTTTCTCCCATTGGAATCTCTCCGTCTTGCAAGTATTTCATGATTGGTGAGACCCATGATCCTGCATAAGATTGAGCTTCTTCACTAGGGATTACTGCAGTATCCTCTTCTATTTCCATGGCCACTTGACTTTCAATAGCAGGAGCCAGGATATGGATGATAGGGATACTTATGTCTTCTGGAATTTTTAAGGATGATCCTAAGTTGGCCAATGCATCAGCTTCCGTGTTATCCTCCCTTGGTACCTGTGTTAAGCTGAAAGAAACAAAAGAGAGTGCCAATTCTTTGACTATCTCTAAATATTTGGTTAGTTTTTCACCTTTAACAGCATAGGATCCATTAAAGTGATTGGTGATCAATAATGAGTCTACATATACTTTAAGATATTTTACCCCCATATCCTTAGCAATTTGTAAGCCAGCAATTAAGGCTTCATATTCAGCCTCATTGTTAGTTGCTTGGAACTCGCAGGCTATGGAGTGGGGTATTATGTCCCCCTGTGGCGATTTTAGTAGTATCCCGAGCCCTGTGCCCTTAACATTTGAGGATCCATCAGTGTGTAGTATCCAAGGATCCTTGGTCTCATCCAGCTGTTGGACCTCCAATTCTGCTTCTCTTTGTAGATCACTACTGAAATCAGCCACAAAGTCAGCTAGTGCTTGGGATTTAATGGCTGTTCTTGGCTCATATCTTATATCATGGGCACTAAGCTTTACTGCCCACTTAGCCATTCTTCCTGACATCTCTGGTTTCCTGAGGACATTCTTAATTGGAAAGTTAGTTTTAACAACAATAGTATGGGTTTCAAAATAATGCCTTAACTTAGTTGATGCCATGATTAATGCAAGAATAAGTTTTTCGAGGTGTGAGTACCTGGATTCGGCATCAAGTAAACTCTTACTTACATAGTAGATAGGATATTGTGTACCTTCATGATCCTTAACAAGGACAGCACTTACAGCGGTTGAGGATACCGCCAAATATAAGGATAACACATCTCCTTTTTCGGGCTTTGTTAATGCTGGTACTGAGGACATATATTCTTTAAGGGCTTGTAGAGCATTCTCATGTTTCTCAGTCCATTCAAACTTCTTGTTCTTCCTTAGGATATCGTAAAATTCTTTACATTTTTCTGAGGATTTTGATATGAACCTGTTCAGAGCTGCTATCCTGCCTGTTAGCCTTTGCACATCCTTAGCATTGGCAGGGGACTTGATGTTCACTAGTGCTTTAATTTGCTCCGGACTTGCTTCAATGCCTCTCTGAGTTACCATATATCCTAGGAATTTACCTGCCTTAACACCAAAGTGGCACTTTGAAGGATTAAGCTTCATGTTATATTTATCAAGGATATCAAATGCTTCTTCTAAATTCTTTAGGTGATCCTCAGCTTTCTTTGATTTGACTACCATATCATCTATGTATACTTCCATAGTTTGTCCAATTTGATCTTTGAACATCATATTCACCAGCCTTTGATATGTTGCACCTGCATTTCTAAATCCAAAAGGCATGGCAATATAACAATACAAACCTGTTGGGGTCATAAAGGCTGTATCCTCTTGGTCAGATGGTTCCATCTGAATTTGTTGGAATCCAGATGATGCATCCATAAAGGTCAACAGTTCATGCCCCGCTGTTGCATCCACCATGGAGTCAATGTGGGGTAATGGGAAAGGATCCTTGGGACATGCCTTATTCAGATAAGTGAAATCGACACATACCCTCCACTTTCCATTTTTCTTTTGGACAACGACCACATTGGCTAACCATTTTGGATATTTTACCTCTCTGATCATACCTGCTCGAAGTAGTCTCTCTACTTCTTCTTGGATAATGGCATTCCTTTCTGGTGCAAACTTCCTCCTTTTTTGATGGATTGGTTTGATAGACCTGTCAATGCCAAGTTTGTGAGTAATAATATCCTTAGATATACCTGTCATATCTTCATGTTTCCAAGCAAAGGTAGATTTTCTTCTTTTGAGGAAGGATAATAAGTCTTCTTTCATCTTGCCAAGGATCCCTGATCCGATATAGATTTTTGATTCAGGATCACTAGGATCCAAGAGGATTTCGTCCACATCTTGTTCCCTTGCCTCCAAGACATTCCTCGGAGGATACTGTAATTGCTATTGCTCCCTTGGCTTCGAGGTTGGCTTCATGGATGAGGTATAACAATCCTTAGCCTCCTGCTGATCACTGTCGATCTTGATTATTCCCCATGGGCTAGGGAGCTTCACACATTGATGGTAGGTGGATGGGACTGCTTTCATATCATGTATCCAAGGCCTGCCAAGGATAACATTGCAACAAGACAAACAATCAATAACGCAAAATTTCTGGTAATTATGTAATCCTTCCACATAGATTGGGAGTTTGATGTCCCCCAGAGTTTTCTTCGTTTCCCTACTGAATCCTACAAGCACGGAGGATCTTGGTGTGATGTCTGATTCTGGGATTCCCATCTTCTTCAGAACATCAAGCTGGATAATGTTCACTGAGCTTCCTCCATCAATAAGGATCCTGCGGACAAAATGGTTAGAGATAAAGAGAGTGATAACTAAACTATCATGATGAGGATCCTGAATGTTAATGCGATCATCCTCATCAAACGTTATCATCTTCCCTTCTGAGACACTTGATGTTCTAATAGGCCTTTCTCCATTATCCATTTTTGACTCCTTTGCATGTCTTTTGGCCGCCGAGAAGGATGTACCACAGATGTCTGATCCTCCGGAAATAAAGTTGATCACTTGTGCATTTGCCGGAGGTGCTGGAGCCTTTTCAGGGATCCTTTCAGGATCCTGAGTCCTTTGCTTTTTTCTTCCCAATAATTCTTTTAGGTGCCCCTTGCTTAACAGATATCCAATCTCTTTTCTTAAAGCTATGCATTCTTCAGTTAGATGCCCGAAATCCTCATGGTATGCACACCATTTCGACTTGTCTTTAGTCCCGGATGGTTTATCGTTCTTCCTGGGCCATCTAGCCTTTTCACCTAGATTCTGCATTGCAAGGATCAGTTCATGATTATCAACGGAAAAACAGTATTCTGAGATTGGAGGATAATCTTCATCATCCTCTTCCTGGTCAACAGCATGCACATTCTGGTTATCGTTTCTATGGTAGGATTTGAACTTATTGCTCTTGAAGGAGGATCCATGTTTCTCCTGTTTTGAGGATCCTATTTGTCTCTCCTGGATCCTCTTGTCATCCTCTAGCCGGATGAACCTGAGTGCTCGAGTTCTTACTTCATCTAGATTCCTGCATGGTGTCATAACAAGATCATCATAGAATAATGAATCCTTAAGCAGTCCCATTTTGAAGGCTTCAACAGCCGTAGCCATATCCAAGTTGGGAATGTCCAAGGATTCCTTACTAAATTTAGTTATATAATCCCTTAATGATTCATTATGATTCTGAGTTATCCTGTACAAATCACTAGTTAATCTTTCAAATTTTCTACTGCAAGAGAATTGGTTATTGAATAAATTAACTAAATTAGCAAATGAAGTAATAGAGTAGGGGGAAGACTTAGCAGCCACTTAAGAGCTGATCCAGTAAGAGTGGATCCAAATCCTTTACATAGGCATGCTTCCTTCAACTTTTCTGGGATAGGATTGATCTCCATCCTTTCCCTGTATTGTGCTATGTGCTCCTCTGGATCCGTTGTACCATCATACAGCTTCATAGTAGGGATATGGAACCTTTTGGGTACCTCTGCATCACAAATTGGTGGTGCAAAGCGAGATACCTTGTGGCTTCCATCTGCAATCTCTGGGATAGGCTTGACTACCCCTGGAACACTTGAGATCATATCTTTTAGCTTCTGCAACTCCCTGGCCATAGCATGATTGGTACCTGTATCCTGCATGAATCCATGGTTAGTGGTAGGATAATTATTTAAAGTGTTACCTCCCATTGGGTTCAAGTTAGGGAATCCATATTGCTGGGATTCTGGAACAACGGAGGGACCAGTGGAAGCAATGGTCTGCATTGGAATGAAGTCCCCTTGATGGACATCTAGACTTCCTGTTTGCAAACTTTTTAGGGATCCTGGTATCTGGTAGGATCCTGGTGTCTGGGATGATCCTGGAACGAAGGAGGATCCCTGAACCTGGGATGATCCTGGAACAAAGGAGGATCCTTGGCCCTGGAATGATCCCGGAACAAAGTAAGATCCTTGAAACTGCTGTGCCCCCGGATAGGCTCCCGGATTCATGAAGGATTCCAAATGCTGGGGGTAGGATCCTGGCGGCTGGAAGTGTGAGCCTAATGCCTGAGTCATTGCTGTCGATCCGTGGTGCAATCCTCTTGATTCTCCCATGATTTGCACGTCTGGAATTCCTGATGGCTGAGAAGTAATCATTGGAGTATCAAAGCTCAAGGATTTGGGCATCAGTGGAGAATGATCCTCTGCCACTTTCTTTTGTCTTTTGAGATCTCCAATTTCCCTGAGGATCCTTTCGTTAGTTTCATCCTGCCGCTGCATACGATCCTTCATCTGCAAAATCAAGGTAAATACATCACTAGTACTGGGAATATAAGAATTCATAGCAGAAGGAGATGGAGTTTTAGAATTAGTAGGAGTTTGTCTCTTCTCAGCATTCTTCTGGGATCCTGCCGGTGGTGGAGGCAGAACGTTCTGGGACGAGGTGACTGCAGACATTGCCGTGGACATGTTTTTCAATGATGAAGCCATGTAATTCTATGAAATGATTTCGAACAAAAGGTTTTCTTATGAATGAAGCACCAATTGCCCCACGGTGGGCGCCAAACTGTTTTGGTCAAAAATCACACAAGGATAATGTAACCAAACTTTATGTAAACGGGGTATGATGCTTGGTTAATTATAAAAGTAAAGGATCACTTTTATGAGAAATATGCAAAGACACAATGATTTATACGAGGAAAAAGCCCTTGATCAATATATGATCTCCGGCATAAAAAACCTCGGGTGATGGCAACTACCGATCACCAAACTTCAATATAAGAACAAAATAGTTACAACTTCGGATGATAATGAGCTGAGTACAAGGATCACTATTGTTTCGAGTGTCTAAGTGTGTGAGAGTTGCGTTGTATGTCGTGTGTGTTCTTCCAAATGAGGAAGAGTGGTATTTATACAAGTGTAGGTGACCTATTTTAGGTAAAAAGACTAATAATCAGCTCATTACCCCTTTAGAAATAAAAGACAATCTAGCCTAAATAGCCACCCTTAAATCAAGCTAAGTTTCCATATCCTTTGCAACGTCCATCTTTGATTAAGCTCATGCTATAATTGTGAAGACGCGTCCCTTGATTATGATGCTAAGAGCGTATCCTGCTAGATGTTCCTGCAAAATAACATTGTTTCAAACGAAGGTAACTGTAGCATGAGGATCCTTTGATGGTCCGTGATCCTGATCCTGAAGTCCTGCTGAGGATCACTGTCTGCCAAAGAAACAAGGATCACTGGTTAGGATCACGTATAAGGATCACGTATGATAAAAATCCAGCCCTAACAGTCACTAAGTTTGGATAGTCGCAAGTAAGGGCCATACTCCAGTTTACATACGATCCTTTGGGCTTATCCCCAGTTATCCTTTGGGCTTGTCCCCAGTTATCCTTTGGGCTTGTCCCCAGTGATCCTCCGGGATCATCCTCAGTTATCCTTTGGGCATGTCCCCAGCTACTAATTTATCTTTTACATTGGCTTAGTCCCAAGATATGTTCCATTTTTCAGGTTCTCGAAGTTAAACAAATAAGGATCCTTAATCCTTATCATCCATTAAAATTTCACTTATGGTTATCTTGATTAAAGGTTAGGATCCTAACTTGGATCCTCAGGTATGATCCTTGACTCTTTTGATTATACTAAACATCCCCTACACTTTGACAACTAAAACTATGATCCTTGAAAGTTTTCGATTATAGGATATTTGATCCAGGATCATATCCTAAATTTCTTAAACATCATTTGCTCAAACTTTTCTTACTCAAACGAACATGTGTCAAAACCATTGAAAATAAAAAGGATAATAACACAAGATAAGCGACAAAAGTTTAAGATTTTATTTATTAACGAAAGGATTAACCCTTCAAAAGTTGTCAAAATTGCCAACCCACGTTTCTACCAGCAAAACGTGGCCCGTCCACATGGGTTGGCAAAGGGTGTCCATTGTCTTTGCGGTCTTAGCAGGTGCAGGAAATTAAAGGCGGCAGGATCACAAAGGCTTCATCCCCCAAACAGAGGATCCCTCCACCTTTTGTAATCCTACCTATTGTTCGAAGGATCCAGGATCCTTTACCCTAAAAACTATTGTTCAAAGATTACAGACCATAAATTGTTCACAAACCATCAACAACCACAAAAAAACCACTACCAATCCTAAAAAAAATTGGGCTCCGGCCTAGTCTCGAAATATCCATCATCGCCCAATCCAGCAGCTCACACCTTTGCTGCTTCATCACCACCAGCTTCTTCACCCTGATCCTTCTCAGCATCACCACCTTCCAGCATGGGGATCTCCTCAGCCTCATCCTCATCCTCCAGCTCTGCCAATCTTGCCTTCCAACCCTCCACGTCCCATGAGCCCTTGTCAAAGGCAGGATCCTGAGCCTCCGCAGCCATTTGTAGTTGTATCTTGTACATAGCAGTTGCGGCAGAGACCTTGGCATCCTGGATGATCTCCTGCTTCTCGCCATCCATGTCAATTAGCCTTTGAGCAGCCTCATCCTTTGTAGCTCGGAGCTCCTTCTCAGGATCGGCTATCTTGAGATCCTTTAACACGCCCATTTGTTGGAGGTCGGCGATTTGGCTCTCCTGATCCTCGACGTGGCCAAGGTAGGTCTCAATCTCAGCAAGTTTCTGCAAAAGAGAAAAAAGGTAAGTTCAGGATCAGGTGATCCTCAAAAAAGCAGGATATACAAGCAGGATATTCGAGAAGGATAACCAACAGGGGCAATGATCCTCACCTCATTGACATAGTCAAGGAACTGTTGACGGATCAGGGGGAATCCTTGAAGATCCTCAGGAGCCTTCCTCTTCTTCCCCTTACTTCTAACAGGTGCTTTAGGAGCTGAAGCAGAGGGACTGGCAACAGAAGCCTTCTTTCGTGAAGACTTGACGTTGGCAAGTTCATCGATCCCGAACTTGGAGGCAGACTTGGCAGATTTGGCAGACTTCCCAACACCTACACAATCAAAACAAGATAAGTTCCCTTACTAATTAAACAATCTAGCATATAACTTACTTTTTACAAGGATACTTACTTGACATAGTGGCAGATGCGGAGGATACTTCCTGTGAATCTTGGACGGAGACTTGGAAACTTCTGACCTCAGGATTGAACTTTTTAAAAGCTAAGACTCTTTCTCTTGCAGCAGGGGTTAACTTAAGATAAGCAATGGATATAGCTGCATAAAAAATAAAAAAGACGTTAGTGATCCTCATCGTATGAGACAAGTCTGATAGTGATCCTTCCAGGATCCTCTATCCTACCATGGGTAGCCCATTCTTTGGGCAGATCCTCCCCATCTGGGATGGTATCCCTTCTAACAAAGAAAAAGCGACGCTTCCAGTTTGTGTCATTCTTAGTAACCTTGAAGACAGGGTGATCCTCCCCAGCTTTCCATTTTAGCAGATATCGGCAAGAACCGAACGTGGTAAGATCATAAAGTGCGGCCAACTCTGCCATCCCCAAATCAATTCCCTTCTGCTCGATGATCCTCTCGAAGGTATACAGGACCCTCCAGATCATCGGCATGGCTTGGATATAGGAGATGCCGGTTAAGGAAAAGAAAGAATGGGTGAAGGTTGGAAAAGGATACGAGTACCCTATGGCAAACGGAGTAGCAGGAAAAGCCACCCAAACGTCTGAAGCAAAGTCGCTCAGAGCAGTAGGTGTGAAGGACTTGAAAACAACATTCGCCGGAAAGCAATGACGAATCCTGTCTACATGAGCATCAGTAAAGCAACACCTCTCCGTAGGAGAATCCTTGATGATCCATTGGCTTTTTAGGGGACTACTCTTCTTGGAATCCTTGTGTGGAGAATTCCGGAGCAACATGCTTGTGACGGAACAGAAACAGAATAAAAGCAGAAAACAGAGCAAGAGAAGAAAGAAAGAAAAGAGAGAAGAAGAGAATACCTGATCAATCTTCGGTAGCGATTATAAAGGGAAGATATCTCGAATTTAAATGCAAAGTGATCCTAACCCTATCTCCTATTTATAATCATGATTTGCAGGGGTTGTCACATCTGTGACGTAATGATCACAACGGATAGTCCGCTTATAACGGCTAGTTATCCGAATAGTCCGTTGAAGATAAGATCAGAGCAAAATATAACTCGTTTATTTGCAATAAACTCCTTATATTTTGGGGGCAATTGTTAGGGCTGGATTTTTATTATGCATGATCCTTACACGTGATCCTAACCAGTGATCCTTGTTTCTTTGACAGACAGTGATCCTCAGCAGGACTTCAGGATCAGGATCATGGACCATTATAGGATCCTCATACTAACGGTTACCTTCGTTTAATACAACATTATTTTGCAGGAACATCTAGCAGGATACGCTCTTAGCATCATAATCAAGGGACGCGTCTTCACAATTATAGCACGAGCTTAATCAAAGATAGACGTTTCAAAGGATATGGAAACTTAGCTTGATTTAAGGGCGGCAATTTAGGCTAGATTGTCTTTTATTTCTAAAGGGGTAATGAGCTGATTATTAGTCTTTTTACCTAAAATAGGTCACCTACACTTGTATAAATACCATTCTTCCTCATTTGGAAGAACACACACGACATACAACGCAACTCTCACACACTTAGACACTCGAAACAATAGTGATCCTTGTACTCAGCTCATTATCATCCGAAGTTGTAACCATTTTGTTCTTATATGGAAGTTTGGTGATCGGTAGTTGCCATCACCCGAGGTTTTTTATGCCGGAGATCATCTATTGATCAAGGGCTTTTTCCTCGTATAAATCATTGTGTCTTTGCATATTTCTCGTAAAAGTGATCCTTTACTTTCATAATTAACCAAGCATCATCCCCCATTTACATAAAGTTTGGTTACATTATCCTTGTGTGATTTGTGACCAAAACACCAAGGATCCTTGGATACTACACACTGATGGATCCTCAAATGTCAAGGGCACAGGGCTCGGGATACTACTAAAATCGCCACAGGGGGACATAATACCCCACTCCATAGCCTGTGAGTTCCAAGCAACCAACAATGAGGCTGAATATTAAGCCTTAATTGCTGGTTTACAAATTGCTAAGGATATGGGGGTCAGATACCTTAAAGTATACGTAGACTCATTACTAATCACTAATCACTTTAATGGATCCTATGCTGTTAAAGGAGAAAAACTAACCAAATATTTAGAGATAGTCAAAGAATTGGCACTCTCTTTTGTTTCCTTCAGTTTAACACAGGTACCAAGGGAGGAAAATACAGAAGCTGATGCATTGGCCAATCTAGGATCATCCTTGAAGATCCCAGAGGATATAAGTATCCCCATCATCCATATCCTAGCTCTTGCTATTGAAAATCAGGTGGCCATGGAAATAGAAGAGGATACTGCAATAATCCCTAGTGAAGAAACTCAATCTTAATCAGGATCATGGATCTCACCAATCATGAGATACTTACAACACGGGGAGATTCCTATGGGAGAAAATCCTAGAGCTTTCAGGATTAAGGTATCTCAATTCACAATCTTAAATAATGTATTATATAAACGATCTCTTGCAGGACAATATTTAAGATGTATCGAGGATCCTGAAATTCAAGAAGTGTTGAGAGACTTCCATGAAGGAGATTGTGGAAACCATACTGGGGGCAGGGCATTGTTCTCAAGGATCCTTAGAACAGGATACTATTGGCAAACTATGAAAAGGGATGCTGTAGAATATGCTAAGAAATGTGATCCTTGTCAAAGACACAGCAATATCCTTCATCAGCCAGCTGAATTTTTGCATCCAATACCATCCTCTTGGCCATTCATGAGATGGGGGATGGATATAGTTGGCAAGCTCCCTAAAGCACCTGGTGGAAAAGTATTTATGCTTGCCATGACCGACTACTTCTCCAAGTGGATAGAAGCTGAAGCTTTTGCTCAAGTCAGAGAAAAGGAAGTTATATCCTTTATTAAGAGAAACATTATAACCAGATTTGGCATTCCCTCTGAAATTATATGTGATAATGGTTCCCAATTCATTGGGAGCAGAACCACTAACTTTTGTGACAGTTGGGGAATTAAGATAATAACGTCAACACCAGTCCATCCACAAGCTAATGGTCAAGCAGAATCATCCAACAAGATCATCATCAACAACCTGAAGAAGAAATTAGGATCCAAGAAGGGGAAATGGGCAGAGGAATTGCCTTATGTGCTGTGTGCTGATAGGACAACTCCCAAGAATGCCACTGGTCAAACACCCTTCTCTTTAGTATTTGGGGCAGAAGCAGTGATCCCAACAGAAATGGTGATTCCAACTGCTAGAACAAGTACTCATGATCCTGAAGAGAATGCTGCAAACCTAGCTCAAGACTTGGATACTATTGAGGAAATCAGGGATCTGGCTAGGATAAGGATGGCAAGCTACCAACAAAGAATTGCTGGTGCCTACAACAAAAATGTCAGGATAAGGAAGTTCCAAGTCGGGGATATGGTGTTGAGAAAAGCATTCCAAAACACCATCAATCCTGCTGACGGAAAATTGGCACCAAAATGGGAAGGCCCTTACTTGATTGAAGCCGAAGCAGGAAAGGGGGCATACAGATTGCTAACCATGGAAGGAAATTTGTTACCAAGAGCCTGGAATGCTATTCACTTAAAGAAGTATTTCATGTGAACAGGATCCTTCAAGCATATGATCCTTACATCGGAAGCATCCTCGAAGGATCCCGGCGACATCAGTGATCCTTTACTCTGGTAAAGTCCTTATCTCAAAACTTTTCCATTTTCTTATTTTTACCTAAGGATAAGGATCATGTATCCTTCATCCTTCTCTCACAAGAATTTGAGTTCTGATAGTCCAGGTATCCTCAGCATATTAACGATAGTCTTCAAAAGCATCTCAGATCCTTGGGTTCAACCCCAGTTATCCTTGGGCTTGTCCCCAGTTTTCGCCTGTAGCGCACGATGATCCTGGTATAGTTCACGTCTTTGGGACCAGTACCCACTTTAGGGGCTGACAACCTCATCGTACTGGCTATATCTAGGATCCTACGTATAATGGTAGACGTACCATACATCCGTTCCTAAGGTTTCTAACGTTTTCACGTTAGCTAAGGTTTTGACATTTTCATGTCACCAAGTTTGGATAGTCGCCAGTAAGGGCCATACTCCAGTTTACATACGATCCTTGGGCTTGTCCCCAGTTATCTTTTGGGCTTGTCCCCAGTGATCCTTTGGGCTTGTCCCCAGTTATCCTTTGGGCTTGTCCCCAGTGATCCTTTGGGCTTGTCCCCAGTTATCCTTTGGGCATGTCCCCAGCTATTAATTTATCTTTTACATTGGCTTAGTCCCAAGTTATGTTCCATTTTTCAGGTTTTCGAAGTTAAACAAATAAGGATCCTTAACCCTTATTATCCGTTAAAATTTCACTTATGGTTATCTTGATTAAAGGTTAGGATCCTAACTTGGATTCTCAGGTATGATCCTTGACTATTTTGATTATACTTGTTATTTTGAATAACCCTTACACTTTGACAACTAAACCTATGATCCTCGATCATAAACTATTTTTGAAAATTTTTCGATTACAGGATATTTGATCCAGGATCATATCCTAAAATGATTGAACATGATTTGCTTAACAATTGGAAAATAAAAGGATAACAACACGAGATAAGCCAGAAAGATTAGAGTTATTTTATTAACAAAGGATTTTAAACCCTTTCAAAAGTTGTCAAAAGTGCCAACCCACATTTCTACCAGCAAAACGTGGCCCGTCCACATGGGTTGGCAAAGGGTGTCCATTGTTTATGCGGTCATAGCAGGTGCAGGAAAGTAAGAGCGGCAGGATCACAAAAGCTTCATCCCCCAAACAGAGGATCCCTCCACCATTTGCGATCCTACCTATTGTCCAAAGGATCCAGGATCCTTAACCCTAAAAACTATTGTTTGAGTTACAGACCATAAATTGTTTCAAAACATCACAACCACAAAAAACCACTACCAAACTTAAAAAATTGGGCTCCGGCCTAGTCTCGAAATATCCATCATCGCCCAATCCTGCAGCTCAAACCTTTGCTGCTCCATCACCACCGGCTCCACTAGCCTCTCCACCCTGATCCTTGCCAGCCTCACCACCTTCCAGCATTGGGATCTCCTCAGCTTCGTCCTCATCCTCCAGCTCTGCCAATCTTGCCTTCCAACCCTCCACGTCCCATGAGCTTTTATCAAAGGCAGGATCCTGAGCCTCCGCAACCATCTGCAGTTGTATCTTATACATAGCTATTGCGGCAGAGACCTTGGCATCCTGGGTGATCTCCTGCTTCTCACCATCCATGTTGACCAGCATTTGAGCAGCTTCATCCTTTGTAGCCCGGAGTTCCTTCTCAAGATCAGCTATCTTGAGATCCTTCAACACGCCCATTTGTTGGAGGTCGGCGATTTGGCGATCCTGATCCTCGACGTGGCCAAGGTAGGTTTCTATTTCAGCAAGTTTCTGCAGAAAGGGAAAAAGGTAAGTTCAGGACCAGGTGATCCTCAAAGAAGCAGGATATACAGGCAGGATATTCAAGCAGGATATTCAAGTAGGATAACCAACAGGGGCAATGATCCTTACTTCATTAACATAATCAAGAAACTGCTGGCGAAGCAGGGGAAATCCTTGAAGATCCTCAGAAGCCTTTCTCTTCTTTCCCTTACCCCTAATAGGAGCTTTAGGGGCTGAAGCAGAGGGACTAGCAGCAGGGGTCTTCTTCCTTGAAGACTTGACATTGGCGAGATCATCAATACCAAACTTGGAGGTGGACTTGACAGATTTCCCAGCGCCTACACAATCAAAACAAGATAAGTACCCTAACTAATTTAAAATCTTACATAGAACTGCTTTTTAAATAAAGATACTTACTTGACATTGTGGCAGATGCAGAGGATACTTCCTGTGAATCCTGGGTGGCAACTTGAAAACTTCTGATTTCAGGATCAAGCTTTCTGAAGGCTAGAACTCTCTCTCTTGCAGCAGGGGTCAACTTGAGATGAGCAACGGATATAGCTGCACAAAAGACAAAGAAGACATTAGTGATCCTCATCATAAGGAACAAGTCTGATGGTGATCCTTCCAGGATCCTCTATCCTACCATGAGTAGCCCACTCCTTGGGCAGATCCTTCCCATTAGGGATGGTATCCCTCCTAACAAAGAAGAATCGTCGCTTCCAGTTCGTATCATTTTTGGTAACCTTAAGAACAGGGTGATCCTCCCCAGCTTTCTGTTTCAACAAATATCGACAGGATCCAAACGTTGTGAGATCATACATCTCAGCCAGCTCCGACATTCCTAAATCAATCCCTTCTTGCTCAATGATCCTTTCCAGGGTATACAAAACCCTCCAGATCATCGGCATGGCTTGAATATAAGACATGCCGGTCAGGGAAAAGAAAGATTGGGTGAAAGCTGGAAAGGGATACGAATATCCTATGGTGAACGGAGTTGCAGGAAAAGCTACCCATGTGTCAGAAACAAAATCGCTTAAAGCAGTGGGAGTGAAAGACTTGAAGATAGCATCCGCCGGAAAACAGTGACGGATCCTATCGATGTGAGCATCGGTGAAGCAGCACCTCTCGGTGGGACAGTCTTTAATGATCCCTTGACCTTTCAAAGGGCTATTCTTCTTGTGATCCTTGTGAGGAGAATTCCGGAGCAACATATTCGCGGTGGAATGAAAAGAGAAAGAAAAACAGAGAAAGAGAAGGAAAGAAGAGAGGAAGAATACCTGATCGATCTTTTGGACGAGATTATAAAGGGAGTAGCTCTTGAATTTAAATGCAAATTGATCCCAACTCTATCTCCTATTTATAATGATGATCTGCAGGATTGTCACTTCAATGACGTAAGGGTTGCAACGGCTAGTCCGACTTTAACGGCTAGTTATCCGAGTCGCCCGTTGCAGATAAGATCAAAGCAAAATATAACTCGTCAATTTACAATATAACTCCTTATATTTTGGGGGCAATTGTTAGGGCTGGATTTTTATAATACATGATCCTTACATGTGATCCTAACCAGTGATCCTTGTTTCTTTGGCAGATAGTGATCCTCAGCAGAGTTCCAGGATCAGGATCACGAACCATCATAGGATCCTCATGCTAACAGTTGCTTTCATTGAACTTAATGTCATTTTGCAGGAATGTCTAGCAGGATCCGCTCTTAGCATCACAATCAAGGGACGCGTCTTTACAACTTTGGCATATGCTTAATCAGAGATGAACGTTGTGAAGGATATGGAAACTTGGCATGATTTAAGGGCGATAATTTAGGCTTGATTTACTTTTATTTCTAAAGGGGTATTGAGCTGATTATTAGTTTGTTTACCTAAAATAGGCCACTCACACTTGTATATATAACACTCTTCCCCATTCGGAAGACACACAACACAATTCTCACACGCTTAGACACTCGAAACTATAGTGATCCTTGTACTCAGCTCATTATCATCCGAAGTTGTAACCATTTTTCTTCTATTGAAGTTTGGTGATCGGTAGTTGCCATCACCCAAGGTTTTTTATGCCGGAGATCATACATTGATCAAGGGCTTTTTCCTCGTATAAATCCTCGTGTCACTTGCATATTTCTAACTAAAGTGATCCTTTACTTTTTCAACTAACCAAGCATCATTCCCCGTTTACATAGAGTTTGGTTGTATTATCCTTGTGTGATTTTTGACCAAAAAACAGGGGACAAGCCCAAAAAACTGGGGACAAGCCCAAAGGATCTTATGTAAAATGGAGTATGGCCCTTATTGGTGACTATCCAAACTTAGTGACATGAAAATGCCAAAACCTTAGTTAACGTGAAAACGTTAGAAACCTTAGGAACGGATGTATGGTACGTCTACCATTATACGTAGGATCCTTAATACAGCCAGTACAATGAAATTGTCAGCCCCTAAAGCAGGTACTGGTCCCATTGCCTTGAACTGCACCAGGATCATCGTGCGCTACTGGCGAAGGTAGTGGATACCTTAAACTGGGGACAAGCCCAAAACTGGGGATAAACCCAAAAAACTGGGGACAAGCCCATAAAACTTAGGAGACTTCTGTGGATACTTGATCCTTTGTCAAGGATGCATCAATCTTCTGCAAAACTCAGAACTTAGTGTAAAAGGGTAAAGGATCCTGGATCCTTCTCCTTGTAATAAAACAAATTAAAGGATTAAATAAATTAGAATCAGATCATTACCAGACTGAGGATCATTTATCCTCTAAGGATCCTTAATGTATATCAAATATGAAGATGGCTAAGGATCCTGGATCCTTCTTACATGAAGTATCTCTTCAAATGGACAGCATTCCAAGCTCTTGGTAGCAAATCACCTTCCATTGTTAATAATCGATATGCCCCTTTTCCTGCCTCAGCTTCAATAAGATAAGGGCCTTCCCACTGTGGTGCAAACTTGCCATCAGAAGGATTTGTGGTATTTTGGAATGCTTTCCTTAACACCATGTCACCAACTTTAAACTTTCTGATCCTGACATTCTTGTTATAAGCTCCAACCATCCTTTGTTGATAACTAGCCAATCTTATCCTTGCCAAATCCCTGAGTTCTTCTATGGTATCCAAGACTTGAACCAAGTTTTCATCATTTCCTTTAGGATCACGGATGCTTGTTCTAGCAGTAGGAACCACCATCTCTGTAGAGATCACTGATTCTGCTCCAAACACTAAAGAAAATGGAGTCTGGCCAGTAGCATTCTTGGGAGTTGTCCTGTTAGCCCATAGCACATAAGGTAGCTCTTCTGCCCATTTTCCTTTCTTGGATCCAAGCTTCTTCTTCAAGTTGTTGATGATGATCTTGTTGGATGATTCTGCTTGACCATTAGCATGTGGGTGGACTAGTGTTGAAGTTATCATCTTAATCCCCCAGCTGTCAGAAAAGTTAGTAGCTCTACTCCCAATAAATTAGGATCCATTATCACAAAACAATTTCAGAAGGAATACCAAATCCGGTAGTAATGTTTCTTTTAATAAAGGATATCACTTCTTTTTCTCTGACTTGAGCAAAGGCTTTAGCTTCTATCCACTTGGAAAAATAATCAGTCATAGCAAGCATAAACACTTTTACTCCTGGTGCTTTGGGAAGTTTGCCAACTATATCCATTGCCCATCTCATGAATGGCCAAGAAGAGGATATAGGATGCAGGAGCTCTGCTGGTTGATGAAGGATATTGCTATGTCTCTGACAAGCATCACATTTCTTGGCATAATCCACAACATCCTTCTTCATAGTAGGCCAATAGTATCCTGTCCTAAGGATCCTTGAGAACGGTGCTCTGCCCCCAGTGTGGTTTCCACAATCACCTTCATGAAAATCCTTTAGAACTTATTGAATTTCAGGATCCTCAATGCACCTTAGATATGGACCTGCAAGAGATCGTTTATATAACATGTTATTTAATATTGTAAATTGAGATACCTTGACTTTGAAAGCTCTGGGGTTTTCTCCTGTAGGAATCTCTCCATGCTGTATATATCTCATGATTAGGAGGATCCAGGATCCTGAATGTGATTGTGCATCATCACTAGGCATGATTGCAGAATCCTCTACTATTTCCAAAGCTGTGTGATCCTCAATAGCAGGAGTCAAAATGTGGACGATGGGAATTTTAATATCCTCTGGAATTTTCAATGATGATCCAAGATTGACCAATGCATCAGCTTCTGCATTTTCTTCCCTAGGAACTTGTGTCAAACTAAAAGAAACAAAAGAGTCTGCCAATTTCTTGACTATCTCTAGATATTTGATTAGTCTTTCACCTTTAACAGTATAAGATCCATTAAAGTGATTACTAATTAACAATGAATCTACATGTACCTCAAGATACCTGATCCTCATGTGCTTGGCAATTTGCAAACCAGCTATCAATGCTTCATATTCAGCCTCATTATTAGTAGTTTGAAACTCACAAGCTATTGAGTGGGGTATTATGTCCCCCTATGGCGATTTTCGTAGTACTCCTAGTCCAGTTCCCTTGACATTAGAGGCTCCATCTGTGAAGAGTGTCCAAGGATCCTTGGTCTCTTCAAGCTGCTGAACTTCTAACTCAGCTTCCCTTTGTAGATCACTACTGAAATCTGCCACAAAGTCAGCCAAGGCTTGGGATTTAATGGCAGTTCTTGGTTCATATCTTATATCATAAGCACTAAGCTTCACTGCCCATTTGGCCATCCTTCCCGACATTTCAGGTTTCCTGAGAATATTCTTAATTGGAAAGTTAGTCTTAACAATGATAGCATGGGTTTCAAAACAATGGCGTAATTTAGTAGATGCCATAATCAAAGCAATGATAAGTTTTTCTAAATGTGAATACCTGGATTCAACATCAAGCAAACTTTTACTTACATAATATACAGGATGTTTTGTACCTTCGTGATCCTTAACAAGGACTGCACTTACTGCTTTAGAAGAGATTGCCAAATATAAGGATAATATATCCCCTTTTTCTGGTTTCATTAAGGCAGGAGCTGAGGATAGGAAATCCTTAAGGGCTTTGAGAGCATTCTCATGCTTTTCAGTCCACTCAAATTTCTTGTTCTTTCTCAGAATGCCATAGAATTCCTTGCACTTTTCTGATGACTTTGATATGAACCTGTTCAAGGCTGCGATCCTCCCTGTCAACCTTTGCACATCCTTGGCATTGGCATGAGATTTAATATTCACAATCGCCTTGATTTGCAATGGACTTGCCTCGATGCCTCTTTTTGTCACCATGTAGCCTAGGAACTTGCCTACTTTAACACCAAAATGACACTTGGAAGGATTCAGTTTCATATTGAATTTGTCAAGGATATCAAATGCTTCCCCCAAGTCTCTAAGGTGATCCTCAGCTCTCTTGGACTTAACCACCATGTCATCTATATAGACTTCCATAGTGTGTCCAATTTGTTCCTTAAACATCATATTGACTAGCCTTTGATAGGTAGCACCTACATTTCTTAGTCCGAATGGCATAGCAATAAAACAATACATACCAGTTGGGGTCATAAAGACTGTGTCCTCTTGATCAGATGGTTCCATCTGAACTTGCTGAAATCCATATGAAGCATCCATGAAAGTCAACAACTCATGACCCGCGGTAGCATCCACCATGGGGTCAATGTGGGGTAATGGGAAAGGATCCTTGGGACATGCCTTGTTTAAATCAGTAAAATCGACACATACCCTCCACTTTCCATTTTTCTTTTGAACAACAACCACATTGGCTAGCCACCTTGGATACTTAACCTCTCTTATCATACCTGCTCTGAGCAACTTGTCTACCTCCTCCTGGATGATGGCATTCCTCTCAGGCGCAAACTTTCTCCTCTTTTGATGAATGGGTTTGAATGACCTGTCAATGCCAAGCTTATGAGTAATAATATCTTTAGAGATACCTGTCATGTCTTCATGCTTCCAGGCAAAGGTAGTTTTTCTCTTCTTGAGGAAGGATACTAGATCCTGTTCGATTTCATTGAGGATCCCGGATCCTATGAAGACTTTGGATTCAGGATCCTGAGGATCCATCAGGATATCTTTCACATCTTATCCTCTTGCCTCCAGGACATCTCTTGGAGGATGCTTTAATTGCTATTGTTCCCTGGGTCTTGAGGCTGGCTTCATCGATGAAGTATAGCAATTCTTTGCTTCTTCTTGGTTACTCTCAATCTTCACCACACCCCATGGACTAGGAAGCTTTACACATTGATGATATGTAGATGGGACTGCTTTCATGTCATGTATCCATGGCCTGCCAAGGATAACATTGCAACATGATAAGCAATCTATAACACAAATTTTTTTAAAAGAACTAAGTCCCTCTATGTAAATGGGAAGTTTAATGTCCCCCAATGTGTTCTTGGTTTCTCCACTGAATCCCCCAAGAACTGATGATCTTGGGATAATATCTGATTCAGGGATGTTCATCTTCTTGAGGACATCAAGTTGAATGATGTTTACTGAGCTTCCTCCATCTATCAAGATCCTGCGAACAAAATGATCAGATATAAACAAAGTAATAATAAGACCATCATGATGAGGATCCTGAACATCCACACGATCATCCTCATCAAAGGTAATAACTTTCTCCTGTGTAACAGTGGAGGTTCGGATGGGTCTATCCCCATTATCCATCTTGGTCTCCTTGGCATGCCTCTTGGCTGCTGAAAAGGAAGTGCCACATATGTCTGATCCACCGGATATGAAGTTGATAATTTGTGCATCAGCAGGAGGAGCAAGAGCTCTTTCTGGAACTTTTTCAGGATCCTGGATCCGTGACTATTTTTTTCCCAACAGCTCCTTCAAATGCCCTTTGCTTAACAAGTAACCAATCTCTTTTCTGAGTGCAATACATTCTTCAGTGAGATGATCGAAATCTTCATGATATGCACACCATTTGGATTTGTCTTTTGTTGCAGCTGGCTTATCACTCTTTCTGGGCCATCTTGCTTTTTCTCCTAAATTCTGCATTGCAAGGATTAGTTCATTATTATCAATAGAAAAGCAGTATTCAGAAATGGGAGGATAATCCTCATCATCCTCTTCTTGCTCCACTGCATGCACGTTCTGGTTATCAGACTTGTTGTATGATTTAGACTTGTTGTTCCTGAAGTAGGATCCTTGCTTTTCCTGCTTTGAGGATCCTGTCAGTCTTTCTTGGATCCTTTTATCATCCTCTAGTCGGATGAATCTAAGGGCCCTGGTTCTCACTTCATCAAGATTCATGCAAGGGGTCATGACAAGATCATCATAGAACAATGAATCCCTAAGTAAACCCATTTTGAAGGCTTCTACAGCCGTAGCAATATCCAAATTACTGAATTTAGTGATATAATCTCTAAGTGATTTGTTTTGGTCAAAAATTACCTAAGCAATTTAGTGATCAAATTAGTTAAGTGAGGTAGTGTGCTAAAAGAGTGTATCGGAAATATGTTTGTTAACTTGTTTGTAAAAACAGTTTCAGGATATAGCTCAGGATATCGAGCTATATCTATGATCAAGCAATGAGCGGAAAGTAAAAAGGGTAACACGAGATATACGAGGAAAGCCCTTGATCAATCTAGATCGCCGGCACAAAACCTCGGGAGCTGACAATCGCAACTGCCTTGTTCTTCTTATTACTTCAAACGTCAGGATACAGTGCAGGATATTGATCAGATCGCTAAGTGTTACAATGCTTTTTGTGAAAGTGAGAGTTGCAAAAGAGTTGCAGTGCGAGAGAGCAGTGAGTGTTGTTGTGTCCTATTTGATTTGATTTATCCACCTATTTATAGCTAGTAAACGAATACAAAATCTCCTATAAGTATGGGATGCCTTCGAATATTCCTTAGTAGCCGTTGGAGACCAGGTAAAGCGGGTTCAACGTCCTTCTTTAAACAACTTAGATCGAGTCTTCCGGAGAAAAGGTCCTCATGAATGTTGCAAGCTTGGACTCATATTCCTGCACATAATCCGTTAGTGATCCTCAGGATATCATCCGGGATGTTACCAATATCCTGAATGAGTATCCCGGGCATGAACATATATCATAAAACTAAGATATAACTTAAGATATTACCCAGGATATGGGCTCAGAATTTCACCCATAACAATTGTCCCCAAAAAATGTTACTGTTTAGTATCTTGGTGCTAATGGTTACATTTTTTACGAATAACGAGGCAATTAAGAGATTAGATCTTGATGTGGCCGCTTGTAACCACTTGGTCTATAATTACTCATTACCTCCCTATAACTTCTCATCATCATCCTCTTTTAACCTTTACCGAAGAGAAGAAAGGTAAACATTTTTCTCTCAATCCCATCTTCCTCCTTTATTCTGTTCAATATTCTGGCACCATGAGACAAACGAGATCGAGCTCTGGCGACTTCGCTCCCACATTCATTCATCAGAATCTTCTCAAAGATCCGGAGAAGGAAATATGCACCTTCGATAGTGCCCATTTGTCGGCTCTCAAATCCTCCAGCATCTTCCCAAAAGGGACGGTGTTCCGGCCGTTCAACCGGGAAATCTGGTTGGACATGGTTTCCGACAAGTGGTTATGTTTCATTGCCTTCCCCTTTACCTTAGGATTGCAGTTCCCTTTCCCGGACTTCATCACAGAGTTTTTTAACATTACCAAAATTTCTTTTAGTCAAACCATGCCGATGCTTTGGCGAGTCTTGTCCGTTCTTGACCAGATCAAGAGGAATCACATTCCTGACCTTTCTGTTCATGACCTTCCCTTAGCATATCGGCTTAGATGGCATGGCTCCTGTAGATTCTTGTTCTATTCTACCTCCGGCGATCCACTGATACTTCGTGCCACCAGGAATGAGGAGAAATGGCAATCCAAATTCTTCTTTGTAAAAAGAGATTCAATCCCTGGTGGAACGGAATATCCGGGAAGTGGTTGAAAAAGGGTAGGATTTAGGGTTCAAGGATGATCCTGCCTTATATCCTGTCTCATATCTTGTACTAATAATTCTTATTCGTGTACACAGCTGATTTCAGGAAACTTGCACCTCCCCTAGCTGACTCATAGAAAAGAATCGACGCCATCAGACTCCTCCCAGAGGGTGAAAGAAGTTTCAACCCGTCCCCAACATCTCCAAGTCCACTTTCTAGTTCAAACATGTCTGATAAGGATCCTGCGCAATATCCTGCATACATGTTTTTGTTTGATATTTTTAGGAAAGAATTTTACTCCCTGTTCACAGATTCCAGCAAAGTTCCAATCCTCCTAGATCTTGAGGAGCTTGACAGTTATCCTACTCCACCCATTGTCAAGAAAGAGGCTCCTTCTACTACCAGCTCAAAACCGCTTCCGGCTCCTAAGCCCAACCTGAGGGCTCGTACTTCCACCGCCAAAAAGAGGAAGGGCTCTGAAGTTAGTGCCCCAGGCTCCGAAGGGTTCTCTTATGATGAGCTCAGCTTCACCGATTCCTTGGAACTGATGACATCCTTCCTTAACAAGGTAATATCCTGATACTATATCCTGCACATATATCCTCATAGAATATCCCGACAGGATATCCAGGTTAGGAAATATTGACTCATACCTGAATTTTGACTTACAGGGCCTCCAGCATCTGCTCCATCTTTACAGCGATGCTATGGTACAGCTACACTCCACGAAGCCAGGATCAAACAGCTTGAAACCACCATTGCTGACCAAGGCATCATTGCTGAAGTGAAGACCCGACACTACGAGGAGAAGCTGAAGAAGGTCACTCAGGATGCTGAGATCAAGCTGGCTACCATCCAAATGGAGCATGAACAGGCCATGGTCTCTTTCCGGGAAGGGATCAAAGCTTCTGCCATTGTCTTTCTGCTACAAGCTCGCATTAAGATGGCTTATGAGGCCATGGAGACAGGGCTTGAGTGCCCAGCCTGGCCGGTTGAATCCTGGGTGGCAAAGCTGAAGGAGCTTGGAGGCAAGGCTGTGCCATATCCTGCTGAGGCTGGTGAATCCTCTAAGTCAGCAGAGGTGGTGGAGAAAGCTGGAGAGGAAAAGGATGCTGGGACTGAGAAGACGGAGAAGGCTGGTGAAGATGCCGCTGTGTGAGGGCATTTAAGTGGGCGATGATGGATATTGATGCCTAGGCCGGAGCCCACTTTTTTAAATTTGATTGTTGGTCTGTAACCCCAAAACAATTTACTTTTTCTGCACTTTACTTTTCCTGCACCTGAACAATTTACATTTCCTGCATGTTTTTTGAACAATATAACAGTTGGAGGTGGATGGGTCTCGGTTTGAGATGAAACCTTCAACTGTTAGGTAAATATGTTTAAGGACCAATTGTGCTTTTGGTGGATAGATCTCGGTTTGAGATGAAACCAAAAGCACAAACTTTTGCTACGTTAATAATATAACTTTTCTTTTGGCCTTACCATTGTTGTTAGTTGTGCATGAATTTTACTTATGAAAATTGTTTTGTTTGAACATTGTTGGAAATATTATGGGAACATATTCTGAGAATATCCTGATAAGTATCTTAAGAGATATCCTGGTCAGGATATTGTCATATAACTTAGAAAACTTAAGTCATTCGAAAAAAGGAGAGATTATACCAAAGACTCTTAGAGAGTCAATTCCAATCTTCCACCTTAGGAATGTCCCCAGTGCAACTTTTAAGTCATCCTTTGAATTGTATGTCCCCTGTGTTTATCATATGGTCATACTTTAGCTTTCCTGTGAATAGATCCTTAACGTTCTGGGGATAAATCCTTAATATCCCGGGGATAAACCCTGATTTTCATGCGCTACAGGCGGGAGTGTATAAACTCCAAGACTTAGAAAGGTGAAAACCTTTAAACCTTAGAGAGTATGAAAATACCCTTTCGTGAGAGAGGGTGATCAATCCTCATATACCTTTAGGATCCAGGATATAGCCAACAATAACGAAATTGTCAGCCACTTTTACATGGTCTGGTCCCGCTATCTTGAACTATCCCTGAATAACTTGCGCTCCAGGCGGGGTGTTTAAACCCAATTCGAGAGAAAGGTGAATACCTTTAAACCTGTGAAGGGATCAGGATCCCTTAAACGTGAGAGAGGGGGCCAATCCTCTAATCTTCCGGATTATCCTGAGTGTATATCCTGGAGGTACATCCTGAAGCATATTCTGCAAAACAACCTTAAACTAAGGTGGGTGTTAGCCTGCCTGGCTAACACCCCTCTGATGCTTAAGTTAGTATTAGATTCACAAGAATAAATTCGAACATATTTAAAAGAGATAGAATTCATACCATCCTGAGTTAGAAATTAAATTCTAAACTCACTTGAAATAGAGCTTTAGGTGTATAGCATTCCAGGATCTTGGTAGCATATCCCCTTCCATATTCTTGAGTCGATATGCTCCTTTTCCTGCTTCTGATTCAATCTCATAGAGTCCTTCCCACTTTGGAGCTAATTTTCCATCGGCAGGATTAGTAGTATTCTGAAAAGCTTTTCTTAACACCCAATCCCCAACTTGAAACCTCCTATTTCTTATATTCTTGTTGTATGCTCTGGATATCCTCTGTTGATATGCTGCCATCCTTAGCTTTGCTGCATCTCTTGTCTCATCCACAGTGTCTAGTTCTTGGCACATAGCTTCAGGATTCTGCTCAGGATCCTGGAGATTGGATCTTGCCGTAGGTATCACCATTTATGTTGGGATTACTGCTTCTGCCCCAAATACTAAGGAGAATGGAGTTTGGCCAGTTGCATTTTTTATTGTTGTTCTATCAGCCCACAAAACAAAGGGTAGTTCTTCTGCCCATCTTCCTTTTTTAGCTCCTAGTCTCTTTTTCAGGTTGTTGACTATTATCTTGTTCGAGGATTCTGCTTGCCCATTTGCTTGAGGATATACCGGAGTAGATGTGATCATTTTGATTCCCCAACTCTTGCAAAAATCAGTAGTCCTCTTACTTATGAATTGAGAACCATTGTCACAGATTATCTCGGCTGGTACTCCAAACCTGGTCAGGATATTCCTCTTTATGAAGGATACTACTTCTTGGTCTCTAACTTGGACAAATGCTTCAGCTTCAACCCATTTAGAAAAATAGTCAGTCATTGCCAGCATAAAGACTTTCCCTCCTGGAGCTTTTGGCAACTTTCCTACTATGTCCATCCCCCACTTCATGAATGGCCAAGGGGAAGCTATAGGATATAATGGTTCAGCTGGTTGATGCAATATGTTACTATGTCTTTGACATGCATCACATCTTCGAGCGTATTCTGTAGCATCTTTCTTCATTGTCGGCCAATAGTATCCTGTCCTCAATATTTTTGAGAATAATGACCTGCCCCCAGTGTGGTTACCACAATCCCCTTCATGTATATCTTGAAGTACTTCTTTGGCTTCAGGATCTTCCAAGCATATCAAATATGGTCCTGCAAGAGATTTCTTATACAAAACATTATTTATAATAGTGAATCGTGATACCTTCATTCTAAAGGCCTTAGAATTCTCAATGTTCGGGATGTGCCCTTCCTTGAGATATCTTATGACTGGAGCCGTCCAGGATTGAGGATCCTCTTCAGGATATTCAGCTCCAGGATCCCGAATACTTACTACTTCCCTATCCTGAGGATTCGTCGCAGGATACAAGATATGCAATATTGGTTTTTGGGTCCCTTCTGGTATCCTGACCGATGATCCCAGATTTGCCAAGTCATCTGCTTCAGCATTACCTTCTCTTGGTACCTGTTCAAGTGTAAAAATATCGAAATGCGCTGTAATTTTTTTAGAATATCGAGATATTCAATTAACTTCTCACCTTTAGCTGCATAGGAGCCATTAAAATGATTAGTAATTAACAAGGAATCAACGTATACTTGCAGACTTTTAATATTCATGTTTTTAGCCAATTCTAATCCTGCAATCAAAGCCTCATATTCTGCTTCATTATTAGTGGCAGGAAATTCACATCTAATAGACTGGGGTATTATGTCCCCCTGTGGCGATTTTAGTAGTATACCCAATCCTACTCCTCTAACATTAGACGCACCATCTTTATATAATGTCCAGGATTCTGAGGTTTCTCCTAGTTGTTGAACTTCTAGGTCTACTTCATTTTGAATATCACTACTGAAATCAGCCACAAAGCCAGCTAAAGCTTGAGACTTTATGACATTTCTAGGTTCAAATACCAGATCATAGGCACTTAACTTTACCGACCACTTAGCCATTATTCCTGACATCTCAGGTTTTCTAAGCACATTTTTAACAGGATAGTTGGTTTTAACATGAATCCTATGTGTTTCAAAGTAATGTCTAAGCTTTGTTGATGCCATAACTAAGGCTAATATTAATTTTTCTAAATGAGAATATCTAGTTTCAGCGTCTAATAAACTTTTGCTAACATAATAGACAGGATACTGCTGACCTTCATGATCCTTTACCAGGACAACACTTACTGCAGTCCCTGATACTGCAAGATATAGGGATAACGGTTCACCATCCTCAGGCTTCATTAGTAGAGGTGTGGTTGAGAGATACTGCTTTAAATCCTACAAGGTTGCTTCATGCTTCTCCCCCCCGTTCAAACTTCTTATTTTTCTTCAAGATATCATAAAACTTCTTGCATTTTTCCGAGGATCTTGAGATAAATCTGTTTAACGCTGCCACTCGACCTGTCAATCTTTGTACATCTTTCATGTTGGAAGGTGATTTGATGTCCAAGATGGCTTTGATCTGTTCTAGGCTTGCTTCTATCCCTCTTTTAGTCACCATATATCCTAGAAACTTTCCTGCCCCCACTCCAAAATGGCACTTAGCAGGATTCAGCTTCATGTTATACTGATCCAGGATATCAAATGCTGCTTTAATATCTTGGAGGTGATCCTCAGCCTTCTTAGATTTTACTACCATGTCATCTATGTACACCTCCATAGTCCCCCAGTTTGTCTTTGAACATCATGTTTACCAATCTTTGATATGTTGCACCTGCATTTTTCAAACCAAAAGGCATAGCAGTGTAACAGTAAATACCTGTTGGTGTCATGAAGGCAGTATCCTCCTGGTCTGAAGGTTCCATCTGGATCTGCTGAAATCCTGAGGATGCATCCATGAAGGTTAACATTTCATGGCCGGCAGTAGCATCCACCATTGAGTCTATATGAGGAAGAGGAAATGGGTCCTTGGGACAAGCTTTATTCAAGTCTGTGTAGTCTACATAGACTCTCCATTTCCCATTTTTCTTCTGTACCACCACTACATTTGCTAGCCACCTTGGAAACTTGACCTCTCTGATCATTTTGGACTTCAATAACCTTTCTATTTCTTCTTGAATGATCGCATTTCGTTCTGGAGCGAATTTCCTTCTTTTCTGTTGGACAAGCTTGAATAACCTGTCAATACCAAGCTTGTGTGTTATAATATCCTTGGAAATACCTATCATATCCTTGTGCCTCCACGCGAATGTTGACATCCTGCATTTCAAAAAATTAGTTAGTTGATCCTCAATATCCTAAGGGATATTGGTTCCCATGAGCACTGAGATATCCGGATTATCCTGATCCAGGATAACTTTCTTTACATCCTGCTCCGAAGCCTTTGCAATATACTGGGCCCGTATCTTTAATTGCTATGCCGCATTAGGCTTGGTAGAGGATTTCATGGAGGATGAGTAGCACTCCTTCGCCTCTGCTGGTCACTATCTACTTTGACAACTCCCTAGGGTGTAGGGATCTTGATGCACTGATGATAAGTTGACGGCACAGCTTTCATATCATGGATCCATGGCCTGCTCAATATGATATTGTAGTAGGATAAGGAGTCCATCACACAGAAGCGCTGTATTGAATTGACCCCTTCAACATATACTGGTAATTTAATCTCTCCCACGATATTCCTAGCTTCTCCACTGAAGCCGACGAGTACAGTGGATTTTGAAGTGATATCCATTGGAGATACATTCATCCTTTTCAACATTTCTAGTTGGATTATGTTGACGGAGCTGCCATTGTCCACCAGTATCCTGCGTACAAAATGGTTAGCCACATATAATGTTATTACCAGAGCATCCTGGTGAGGATCCTGGACAATATCCCTGTCATCACTATCAAAAGTGATCACTTTGTCAGCTGTGAGGGTTGTCATCCTGGTTGGTCTTTCCCCTCTTTCGGCTTTAGCCTCCTTTGCATGTCTCTTGGCCGCAGAATATGAAGTCCCACAAATGTCGGATCCTCCTGAAATAATGTTAATTATCTTGGCATCCGCAGGAGGTGATGCTGCTCGTTCAGGATCCTTCTCAGTATCCTGACCCTTGTTTTTCTTTCTTCCCAGGAGATCCTTTAGAAATCCCTTGCTCAAGACATAACTTATTTCCTTCCTTAGAGCAATGCAATCCTCTGTAACATGTCCAAAATCTTCATGGAAGGCACACCATTTGGACTTATCCTTCTAGTCAGCTTTCTGTTGGTTCTTCCTAGGCCACCTTGCTTTGTCTCCTAAACCCTGCATAGCATACATCAGTTCAGGTATATTAACAGAGAAACAATATTATGACAACTCAGGATACTCCTCAGGATCCTCGTCTTCGACAACATTCACTTTCTTGCTGTCATTCCTGCCATATGGCTTAGAGCGGTATGGCTTATATGAGGATTCTGACTTCCTGTTAGTTGATTCATATGTTGAGGATGCATTCATCCTCTCTTGCATTTTCTTATCATCTTCCAGCCTGATATATCTCAAAGCCCTGTTCCAAGCTTCGTCTAAATTCCTGCAAGGGTTCATCACAAGATCTTGATAAAATTGGGAATCCTTTTGCAGTCCCATCTTGAATGCTTGGATTGCTGTAGCAACATCAAGGTGTGGGATATCCAAGGATTCCTTACTGAATTTGTTCACATAACCCCTTAGGGATTCTTGAGGTCCTTGAGTTATCCTGTAGAGATCACTTGTTAATTTTTCAAAACTTCTACTGCAAGAAAATTGACTATTAAATAAATTCACTAAATGAGCAAATGATGTAATTGAGTGAGGAGGAACATTCAAGAGCCATTTCAAGGCTGATCCTGTTAAAGTAGAACCAAAGCCCTTGCACAAGCATGCTTCTTTAAGATCTGGAGGGATAGGATTGATTTCCATCCTTTCCCTATACTGGGCAATATGCTCCTCAGGATCCGTGGTTCCATCATAAAGCTTCATGTTGGGAGTTTAAAATCTTTTTGGGATTTCAGCATCACAAACAGGATGCACAAACCGGGATATCCTGTGGCTATCATGGGACACTTCAGGAATTGGCTGAACCACCTGTGACAACCCTCACAATTACAAGTATCTGTACATTTAATTAAATTTAATTATATGCTTAATGACGGTGCTTGATTACAACTGACAATTTGAACTGCTTTATGATTTTTATATCATACATACATATGCATCATATTTCATACTGTCACTCCATTTATTACACACAAATATTAGTGACATACTTGATGCACAAAGCACAGTTAGCACACTGAACGGATAATTCAGAAACATGCTGACAATGTCAGCAATAGACAGACAGTGTTTTGAGGCCTAGTATGAGCCAGGGATAAGGTACTACACTAGTATGGAGTGTAGGGAAGCGAGGACCATAAAACTGCGTCACTAGGTGATAGTTATAGTGCCGGGAAGTGCCTAAAACACTCTTTAAGTGCAGAATTCTGCATTTATTAATAAAATTCAGCATTGTAGGATACTAGTAGAGTGCAAAAATATGGCACAATGGTCCTGTATACTTTCCTAAGTGCCGGGGATTAATTGTGTTACAAAAATATATATAAAAGACACATTAAGGAATAATTAAACACTTTAATGGAACAGTATCTAACTGGATAACCGGACATTACCCGGGACACTAAATTTTTGCCAAACACACTGTTTAACTGGATAACCGGACATTACCCGGGACACTAGTAATTACCTTTTAGTTGCAAAACTTGCAACCAAACCCCCCCCCAACCGAAATCGGTCCCCAAGGGACCCACAAATCATCTTCACCATGCTTCCTATCTTCTACTAGATTATGTTCTATTATTTTAATAGATTATGGCTTGTGGAAGTGACCAAAATATGTGAACATATCTATTTAAGCATGGCACCATAATCACCACCATCACTTCTCATTATCACACCACACCCTCACACCCCACTCCCTCCTCTCGGCTCACCTTGACCGCCCCATCACCACCACTAAACCACCATCTCCATCCGTTTTTCAAGATTCATTCAAGTGTAGTAGAAGGATTAAAGGAGCTTGCAACTTGTGGAGCTTCAAGGGACCTTGTTTCTTATTTTGTTCATCATCATTTCTCATCATCTTCTTCACTATATTCTTCCCTAGCCTTGTGCTAGTAGTAAGCTCTTGTTTAACTCTTGATCATCTTGCTTTTATGGTTAAAAGTTGTAGTAAGACTAGTATGTTTAAAACACTAAAGAAACAAGAACAAGAATAATGAACATGAAGCTTTACATATAAAAGTTACATGAAGATGAAATGTGACTAGTAGGATATTGTTATGAGTATGTTGTTAGTGTTATGATGATTCTTGATTGTGTGATGTTAATCACCATATAGATCTTGTTAAATACTATTCGGAATTTAACAAGAATAGAAAGTGGTTATGTGCTACATAAAATAACCACCTTCTAGTTTGATCATGAACTTTAATAAAAATGATTTTCTTAATATATAAGTGAACAAGTTGATGGATGATCATGTTGATCCAAGTTTTACAACAGATTTTTGTAAACAAACCAAGTTCAACAAACGATCTCTAAAAGATTATGATTTTTACATACCCTTACATATTTTTGGAAGTGAAATAAGTGTGAAAATCTTTTATTTACAAGAAGAGTTCAAGAGTTTAATTTTTGTAAAAATGGTTTACAAGTTGTAAACACTAAATTATTTTAAGAGAATGATTTTTAAAGAAATAAATACGCTTTGGAAGGTAACTAAGTCCCCTAAAAGCTTTACCAAGTTACTACGCGTTTTCGAAATATATCAAGTTCATGATTAGTGTGTAACACATATATTTTTGCTCTTGGTAATATAAAAATTGATTGTTGATGATTGTTGGTTGATTTTGAAAAGAAAAAGATACGCTAGTAAGCATGGACACCTCCGTTTTTAGGGAAAACTCTGGCGAAATTTTCTAAAAATTTCAAGACTTAGAAAATATTTTTCCAAGCAAATGTTACAAGTATATTTTATAACTTGTGTTTTGAATATAAACTTCGCCATAATTTTTGTAACAAATACAAGTGTCGGAGGTTGACTTTCTGAAATAAAAATGGATGAATATATATTTCGAATATATATTTCTATACTATAACACTTGTGTGATCATTCGTTATTTTGTGAACTAGTTATATTATTTAGGGCAAAATAATGTAACTTAGCAAAATGCCATCACGTTTTATAATTCCAGAAATACTTTTACGAATATATTTTGGGTAAATATTATTTGGACACAAAGAATGAAAATATATTATTTTTGGGAAAAATATATACTTTGGGAATACATTATTTTTGACAAACGTGTTAAATATATTCTTCTAAGTGGAGTTTAAGATATATTATTTCCGGAACCACCAACAATACATGTATAAATACCCCTATCCTTGGGAAGGAAATACATATATAAATTACTTGAGAAGTATGAACACGAAATAGTTGCCTAACTATTATTCTGAAATCCTAAAAATAAAACTTAAGTTAAAATAATTATTATTATTTTAACAAAAAGTTATGACTTGGAACAATAAAAAAGTAACTTAACTCAAACCCGAAACACAAAAGCAAGGCACGGCCCGTTCGTCTAATAGACATTAGTACATTGTAGGGGGTCGTATTTGCTGAAGAGACCGGAGATTTGAGTACGATACAGGAGACGCACTTCAGTGAGTTCATGTCCCCCTTTTCTTTTTAACTGTTTTCAGTTTTACAACTTCGGGGGTGAAATACATGTTACAATTACAGACATTTTTATACACGGTATGGTTAGCTTAAGGAGGGTCTACTACTTAGATCATGTGAGTGGTGGGTACAACACTTAAGGCCATTAATCCTCGTCGTAGGACCGATGGACATGAGTGATAGATCTATTTGGGTGTAGCGAGCCCACACCCGTGAGGTCGGGGCGGCCCATAGTGGTGACTATGTCTTCCAGCCGGAAGCCCGGTACAAATCTGCTAGGTTTGAGTACTTCCTGCACCATTTCACACATACCAGTGGCTTTGCAACCCATTGGTGATCTCTTTTTCCTTATTGCTACATACCAGGGACCTTTTATACATACATCGTTTATAAAGGTTTATACATACTCACATACACATGAACTCGCTCAACTTTTTGTTGATTTTTCAAACTACATGTATTTCAGGGAATTGATCGGATCTGGCAGGTGATGCACGTTAGGCTGCGTAATAAATAAAGATGTCATCCAAGTTTGTTGGGTTTGGGAGGTGTAACCCTTGCCTGGACGGGTCACATGTCTCCAAACCCCGTTTTATTTAGAGTCTTTTGTTGAGTCCGTTGTGAACTCATTTTTAAGCAAGTCATGGATGTAACTTAATTTGGGTAGTTGTTTCAAAACAATTGTGTTATGGTATTGTTAAACTTAGTGAATGGATGAACATCTTGTGTTTTATTTTCATATAGCATTGTTGTGATTGTTGCTATGGTATTAAGAGGTCACACCAAATAAACCCACGCTTCCGCAAAAGCCAGGGTGTGACAGCTTGGTATCAGAGCCTCGATCATAGCGAACTAGGATTCCTTCTTGAGTCTAGACTATGATCACTAGGGCTCTCACGAAAATGTTTTCAAACATTTTTACATTGCATACACTAAAAGTCCAGATCCGAGGCACAAACATTTCACAAGCAAAAGGGCACAAATACACATTTCCAAAATTTATATTTCAGTCTTAGAGACTGAAGGAGTTCAGCCTTAGAGGCTAGGGAGGTTCAGTCTTAGAGACTGAGGGGTTCAATCTTAGAGATTGGGGAGGTTCAGTCTTAGAGACTGAGGGGTTCAATCTTAGAGATTGGGGAGGTTTAGTCTTAGAGACTGGGAGGTTGGTCTTAGAGGCCAGGGAATTAGTCTTAGAGACTGGGAGGTTGGTCTTAGAGGCCAGGGATTTAGTCTTAGAGACTGGGAGGTTGGTCTTAGAGGCCAGGGAATTAGTGTTTGAGACTGGGAGGTTGGTCTTAGAGGCCAGGGATTTAGTCTTAGAGACTGGGAGGTTGGTCTTAGAGACCAGGGAGTTGGTCTTAGAGACCAGAGAGGTAGTCTAAGAGACTGGGAGGGATAGTCTGGGGAAGACTAGGATGATTACTTGCTTGCATTATTGAGACTTACATGTTTACTTGATTATATGTTGATATATGTGCATATGTGTGGTTGTGTTACAGACACTATGGTTTCTTCTTCCGATACTGGAGTATCAGATACATTGGACCCCATGGCGATTATATCGGATGATGGGATACTATCCGAGGGAGAGGTTTACACGTCAGATACCACGAGCACGGATGATGATGATTTTCAGCCTTTCGCTCTGCCCGACTTTGGGGATGAGGTTCAGCCTGCTGATGGCATTCTAGTTGGGGAACTACCTCTTGCTGAGATCCCTGCTCGTGTTCCACTTGCCGCATTTCCCGTAGAGGATTTGCCACTCGATGTTGTGTCCGATGACGACATCGATCTTTTCGTTGAGGGTCCCTCTGAAGATGACCATGAGGGTGGGGCCCCGATTACTGATGATGTCGTCATTCCTGTTGCTGAGGCTCCCGTGGAGGAGGCTCCTGCTGATTCACCTGGTCTAGAATCGTTTGAGTCTGTGGCATCCTCTTCTTTGCACACCCTGGGTGTGCAGCACCACTCTTCTGATGCTGACTCAGACGTAGCGATGTCAGCTGTACCTGGTTCACCTCACGAGTTTGGGTTTGATCATGAGTTCGAGGACGAGTTTGATCTAGTGTTTCCTCCTGATTTTGATCCCGATCACGAGATCAAGTTTATTCCTGTTGACTAGCCCTTGGAGGCACCAGTGGCTCCTATTGATCAGTTTCTTGATATACCTGCCGACTTTGATATGGACTTTGCTGACCCTGAGCCTGTTGTGGCACCAGAGCCTATTATTGCTCCTGATCCTGTACCAGTGTACGACCCTGTTCTTGCGGATGCACCAGCCCTTGCACCACCTATTGATGATATTCCCACTGTTGCGCCACCCGTGGCGGATGTTCCTATTGCTAATGCACCCGCTCTTGCACCACCTGTTGTCGACCATGCACTATTTGCCATGCATGTCGACCCTCGATACGCCGATACCCACAACGGGTGCATCGATGATGATGATTATCCCCCGTATGTGCTACCAGTCACTCCTCCTGTAGCACCTGTTTCCACACCTATTGATGTTCCGTTTTTCCACCCACATATCACTGATGTCCAGCGCTCCGACCTTCCTATCACATTCCTCCAGGATATTCCTCCACCTCGTCTTGGGGAGGGTTCATCGAGGCAGCAACCTGCTTTTGTTCCATCCGTATCGTCATCTGTTCCGTTCATGTCCCAGTTCCCTCACACTACACCATCTTTTATACCTTCGGGCGAGCCGTTTCTGTGGTCTTCGCCCATTGTTATGCCGTTATCAGACCTGTATCACCCTTTCCATGTCGGGTACACTACAGAGGATATACTTGCATCCCTGCAGCTACAACAGGATGCTCTGAGTCGTCGAGTCGGGGAGTTAGAGAGGACTCCACGTCCCCCATTTCACTATCAGACTCCTTTTGCCGCACCACACGCTCCCCTCCCGCTACCCCCTGATTTTCATGTTTGTTTCCTTACACCTGAGCAGCAGATTGCCTATTTGCTGCGTGTTATTCATGCCCTTGAGGAGGATTGGGTGCACATGCGCCATCTGCTTTTCTCTTATCTTCCTCCTCCTCCTCCGCCATCAGCGTAGCTATATTTTGGTTTAGTGCAGGTAGATTGTTTTTGGTGAGAAAGTCGCAATTGGGCCAACAGACAAAGACTTTTGGAAGACCACACTTTTGTATATGATTAGTGTAGACTGACTTGTATTGTAACACCCCAACCCCGCTAGGGCTGACGTGTCACTCTTACAGATATCAAAACTAAAAACCAATCCATAACATTAAATAAAAGATCCTAATTACATTTATTACATTACTGAAATAAAGAATCTTGGCCAACAACTTCCTAACGCTCCTCACTGAAATCCCAGATCATCCCATATTACCTGTAAAACAAATAGGAAAGACACAAAAAGAAAAATACGGTTGAGCCAAAAATTGCTCAGTAACGGAGAAATCAACAGTACAAGTAAAGTCATATCAGCGGAAGAAAACACTTCATAACAGAACTGAGTCGGTTACTAACACGAGTACTGAAAATAGATGCAGGTACAGGACTGATACAAAAACCGATACAGGATCCGATCTGAAACTGTGATGGAAACTGATATGGAAACAAAAGGCTGACATATACATAACTGTTACTTAACCAACACAAAACCGATGTGGAAACTAGAAAGTGATACATCGTTGACCATGATGTCAAAAGTATTTTATCTTGTATAAACGGACTTATTTCAAAATATCATTTAAATAATATAGTATTCGTATAACAAGAAAAATTTCTAACTTATCGTTTGTAAATGAATCATTTGAACAAATCAAAAACTAGTGACTAACGGAAAGTTTGAACAACGTTTAATAATGCTATTATTTTTAAAACAAGATACTTGGCAAAGCTATTTTCTTATATTGAACGTTTGAAGTTCATCAACATAAAATAGATTATCATATTTCATAGCAGATCATCATTGGACAAAAGAACTAATTTTCTAACTTTGAAAAGTTATATTCTAAAAATAGAATAATTTAAATAATCTGGACTTCCGAATGAAACACTTTCGACAATTCCGTAAAACGACACGGGAAACAGAAACAAAACAAATAGCTAAGACAAAACATTTTAAATACCATTTCAAATCTCATGATCTTTAAAAGAAAAGAATTGTCGAACTACTATCTTTAAATACACGTTTAGATTCAAATTCCTATATTTTAACTAATCAATATTCATAAGTTATTATTTAGTCAAAATAACTATTTTATAACTTTAGAGATTATTACTTAGTAAACAAAATACTTTAGATAATCTAAGTTCATATGTAGAATAATAAAATCCTAACAAAATTACTTAAACCGATTGAGAGAATCGACACGAAATAAAGACAGATCCAACGGCAATAAAAGAACAGATATTGAATCAAATACTGAAGACATGTACTGACGGATATAAACTAAACGTATAACACCGAATCTAAATCTAAATCAAGACTGATACTGAGATGAAACTGATACAAACCGGTACAGATACTGAGTCGAAACAGACATAACTAATACATGACAGAATCGGACACTGAACATAGTCAGAAGCATACTTAATCCAATACTGATCGGAAACATAATCAGATGCGTACGAAACATATCAAACATATCAGAACAGATACTGAACATATTCACATACAGAAACGTATACTAACTTACACGACAGATATATCAACAACTAAGTCGTGTAACACAGAAGCACCTAAAGCCATAAACAGAACAGACTGGTACACAGCTAGCTAGTCCATGCACCTATGAGATGGTGAGTGTGGCGTTCACCCATTATTCCATCTCCAGACAAACAAACTCAAACTCAGAGCTAAGATCGATCTATACGCCTCCAGTGGCCAAGGTGCTACACAAGCACACGCTAGAGACGCCGTGAACTTTGATTACGCACTGTCACGATAAGTGCCATGCCGTTGACGCCCAAATGACAAGCCAGACATGCTTGGGTGATAGAGTACAAATACTAAGGCCTTATAAATAGTTTACAGGCAACTGAAAATGATACTAACAGGAACATGCGACCATGATACAAGTCTGAGGTATGGAATGCTACAACACATTAATAAACAAACAACCAAACCGACTCCTATAAGGTATCACATATCAAACGAATATAGGTATCGAATCATGAACATAACACTTTAAGACAGAGACAAAAATCCGTACTACAAGGTAACAGACACAGAAAAATACTATGATAGCAAGATTAAAAAAAATCGGCACCAACGAGTAACGAAAATAATGAATAAAGGTATACTACGATGTAAAGGTCACGAATCCGTACGAACGAGTAACGAAAATAAAAGTATACGACGATGAAAGAAAAACAGAATCCGTACCTTAGTTAGCAAGAAAAATGGAAATCCACAAGTCAAGTCGTCCCCAAAAAATTATGCAAACCTAAACCCCGTATCTTTAAGATTAGTTTTATTACGCTTAATTATTAAATTAAAAGGTATTTTGTTGAATTTCCCGGCGATCGTAAACTGGACTTACCCGTAGCTAACATTCACAAAAAAAATAATTTAATTTAATGTAAATCTTAAATCATTTGTTTGTTAAAAAAAGAAAAAAAAAGTATGACATGAATACATACACTAATACACACATATAGAGTATATATATAACTCTTTAACACATCAGCACCCAATAACAATACATACAATCACTCACATGCAACCTACACTAAACTCACACACACGTACAAACACAAACACACTCACGCATGCAGTGCAATCAAAACACACACATCACACACAAAACACACACGACACCCAACACACACACATTCGATAGAACAAACAGATGCTTATCTTTCTCTCTCAATACTGAGTCGCCGGAAAATCAATACTGAGTCGCCGGAAAACAAAACATCCAACCCATTATACGTTTGAACAGATCAACAAGAACTCGAAAGAATTACCTCAATAGATATGATAAATCGAACATATTAGAGCACGAGTAAGTGAAAACTAGTCAGGTGGCGGTGACGGCGGCGGTTTAACGGACATGTGAGAGTTGCGGCGGCTTGGATTCCGAAGGCTTTTGCAAGTGGTGTTAAGGGTTGCGGTGGTATCGGACGGTGGCGACAATAAAGGCAACGGCTTGTGACAAGCAATCTGATCCGAGGCTAATGATGGCGGCCACAACAACTGGCGGCACGTGGTGTAGACTAGAGAACTATTAAGTAGTGGTGGTTGTGGCGGAACGCGATGGCGGTTGCTGGTTCACACCAAAACAAGATGATGGCTTGGCGATGATGTGTGGCTCCGATCAATGCGGCGAAGGCTCAAAATAGGTCAGAGGTGGGTGTGTGTGTGAATTTGATTCAAGCACGTTCAATACAACTAATACAACTGATGATTGCAAGCAAAAGTTCAAATGTCACCGGTTACGAAATAGGTTGCGGCGAGGGTTTTGTTGAGGATGTAGGTTAAGATTTTCTTTAATTAGAGAAGATGAAAGCTTTGATTTGAATTTACAAAACAAACCTTTTGCTTTAGTTTAAATTATAAAAGACCCTAAACTATTAAATTACATTACAATACCATTAATAACAAAAGACATGTATAATTATTAATAGTAAAAAAAAATGCAATATCGTTAACTAATACTTACTAGAAAATAATGTTCGACATGTAACGATAATCATTTAATCGATTTAACCATGTGTCATACTCATTTAAGATCAGACATCTCACTAAAAAAAATTTATTGTTTTAGGGTTTCCAAATTTTGTATATTACATGTATTTTGGGGGTGATGTAACCCTATGATCTTATTTTGATGTATGATGTACTATAAAACATGTAAAAACTCTATTGTGGTCATGATTAATGAAAGCTCAATGGCAACGTTCTCACTACATGCTTTGTTGAATTATTTGTGTTATATTATAACATGGGATGTTATGTGTTATGAGGTTGATGGATATTATTATATAAGCATATTTACTATACTTACTATGACCTGGCCAACATGATCATCTTTTAGAAGATGCCTCCACGACGAAACGCACACCTGCCTACTACTGAGGCGGAACTCCAGGGACTAATTGCCGCAGCTATAGTGTAACACCCCGTGTTTTCGAATGTCAAAGTCAAAGTCAAAGTCCAAGTTGAGTTTGACTTCTTTGACTGTAACTAGTCTATTCTATGCTTTAAATTGTATTATGTGGAGTAAGTGTTGTTAATCAGAGAAATCGAAGTAATCGAATGTTTAACCGACATAAAACGATTTACGACTATGAATAGTAGGAGGTAACAATGCGATAAAGTTAACCAATCAATAATCAAGCTAATCGAACTCGAAACTCGAACTATGCGAATTTGGTGTTATATTACGTGTGTGTGTGCCTTATGTGTTACCTGTGCGTGTTTACCTTATGCTATGTGTGGTGATCAATCGAATCGAAACTCGAAACTCGAAACTCAATCGAAATCGAAATCGAATATGGAATGTAGATGCTTGTATGTAGATATAGTGGTTGGGATTAAAAGTAATTTGAATAGGAAACTCTCTCGTACTCGTATCGTCTTCAATCGAAATCGAAATATCAAAAATCGTCGCACCGAACACTCGAAACAGGCCGTGGATCGATCAGGCTCCTAGCCGATCGAACAGCCCAGCCGATAGGACGGACTGTCCGATCGAGCAGGCTGTCCGATCGGGATGCCTGGCCGATCGGCCAGCCCTTTCCTCTTTGGGAAGCCTATAAATAGGCCTGTCATTGTCATTCTTTCCACTTTTGGAAACCCTCTGACCGACCAGCTCGTGCTCCCCTTCTTTTCTCAGATTTCTTCCGATTTCGGTAAGTTTTTATCCTAAATCTTGTACTTTCTTGATCAATACACACTCCTACACCTTTCTGTCTTTCAAATCTTGATTTCTAACCGTGAAATCATCCAGATCTAAGCATTCTAGGATGATGTCATCATGGTGTTCTTCAAGAACTTCATGTTTTGGCCTCAATCCACCAAGAATCACATGGATCTAGCCGATTTCCACATAAAAACACAAAGATCTACCACAGATCTGAACATTTACATAGTGTGAAGGATTGAAAGATGGATTTTCCAACTTTCTTTCAACTCTTTTACACTCAATGCCTTCAAACCGGTAGAAACGGAGCTTGAGCCAACTCACCAATCATCCTAATGGTCAAATGGTTCAAGATTCGGATTCTATCTATGAGATTCACCGATTTCGGGTTAAACTATAAACTCCGTTCCGAACCGTTCACAGGCCGGACTTGGGTGATTCCTGTCCGAGCAGGGGAAACAAGTAAGAACGAAGGTGCCATGGTTCAACTCGTTGTCAAAGTATCTCAATATAATGTCAAACAATCAGAACAGCCAAGTGTTAGATGAACAGGCCGACCAGGTCAGGATGCTGACCGATCGAACAGGCTGTTCGAATGAACAGCCCAACCGATCGGACATGTCAGCCGATCGACCAGGCCAGCCGATCGGTTAGCACATGGCCCCACACTTTGACAATTTCATGATGTATAGTATTGAACGAAGTGATGTTTGATCGAATGAGCTGTTCGATAACATTACTCATCGGATCATGAGATACTATGCTTCAACCCTTAATCGATTTTTCAACTCGTTCGACGTATTGGAGTGCCAGCCGATCGAACATGCTGTTCGATCAGGTGACATCCAGCTGAGGACTTACTACCGAAGTGTCTAACCGATCGGTTAAGCCGGCCGATCGAATGGCCAGTTCGATCGATCGACCTGAAAGGTAAGAACACTTCAATGTTCTCAAATACTACAACGAAAACTTCAAAAGGTCAAGCCATCATACACAAACACATCCTACACAAGGGAAGAAACAATCCACTCGAACAGTACAACCGATCGAGCCTACCGGCTGATCGAACAGGCTGTCCGAACGGAGTGTCTAACCGAACGAACAACCCGTTCGATCGAACCTCCAGTTCGATCGACCAGGCTGTTCGACCCATCATCACTTGTTTCCATTTTTACGCGTTACTCATCACTATACTATCGAACTATTCAAGCTAACCCTATTCTCAAGCGCTCCCTTCCATCCATCAATCAATCGCTGTGAGTATACTCGAACCCTTTTTGCTTTAGCACTTTTGGGTGTTACATACGTTACTTATCAAAAATCACAATCGAACACACTACTCAATTATTTAAACGCTAACCGTTCTGCATGTATTACGTGACTAAATGAATGCTTGTTGTTATGTTTACACGTGGAATGCTGTCTACCTGCCTTAACGACGTAGTACTATAGTTTGGACTCAGCACCCGTTCACACGGGGGTTGTTAAGGACAATTACTTGCATGGATTACGGTGGTAATCATGTATTCCGAACTGTCTCGGACAGTCAACCCGCAGTCATTGGTATCGATAGATCCATGTCGATAATTAACATGCTTCGTTTTCCTCTGTGTACGTGCTGGTTATGCGTAAACTATTTCGAACTCTATATGCTATTATTAAACTTGTATGCTCACCTTTACATTTTATGTATTGACTTTATTTTAACGTATGTGACAGGCAATTAGGATGCTTATCTGCTAGGAAGGCGAGCTAGGAATAAGCGTCTAGAGCATAGTTGTCTGTAGATCTTGCAGATCGAGTCTCTAGAGGCATTTGAACAATATTTATATTTTTATTTAAATCTGAGTTGTCGGAACAGTATATTTGACTAGATGCTTATTTGTAATAACTTGTTTTATTATTTGGGATACGGTATGGGACGTATTATTTGAACTAAATACTAATGATAGTTGTTGTGGAAACTTCTGGACAATCTGTTTCGCTCAGTGCCATGCCCCGATGATTCCGCCATCGGTTGGGGTGTGACAGATTGGTATCAGAGCCATAACTATAGGGAATTAGGCTAGACACGACCTAGTCCGGGTCGCTCTCTTAGAGACCTAGACTATAGTTAGGAACCAATAGACCAAACTTATGTGCTATATTCTAATATTCTACGCTATCACTGCACTCGAATTTTCAAATAGAGTCAAGCGATTTAGTCGAGATTAGGTGTGAAAGCCGCAAACTCTCGACTAAATTGTTTGGTCAATGCTGATTTTATCAATTTATCAATGATTTCCACATTATTTTCGATAACGAACGAGGAGAATTATACCAAATCAGGAGTGAAATCCATATTTTGATGAATAATCTCCTCAATTTTACTAAAACAAGGAAGAAGTTGCTAAGCGAGGGGTGAAACCCTAACCTTGACAACTTGTTCCGGATTTTTTATTTATCTCACCAAAGCCTTGACGGACTCCAAAGACCTGAACTCACAAGTATGACCTAGGGAATACGCGTTGAATGCCCAAGAATCGAGGCAGAAACGCGATCCCGAAAGTCGAAAAGTGACGACAAGTCTACTGGGAATAGTCGAATCGCTTTGGGTAGTCGATGTCTAATAGCCGCAGACAATCCATTACTCGATTTTATGTGTTTCGATTCTGAGCCCGCAACTGCTGACTCTGATAATTCACCGATTTTATGTGATTTATGTGTTTATGTGTTTAAATTTTTGGAGAATTATTCGATTTTTGCTATCACTTCGATCAACACACACGACTCGCATTGCTCTTCTATCTCAACACGCTAACAAGTCGCTGCAAATCTAGACGAAATTACGCTACAATATACGCTTATACTATACTCGACATGCTATACGATCATACTATACTACCCGATACGCTATACGTGACCGATATATACGAACGACACGTGAGCTTTGAATGATAGGTTTCTGTATTCTGACAGCCTCGGTGACTGAATGCGTATGTGCTTCTATGTTTCTGTGTTTCTGTGCTTCTGTGTTTCTGTGATCTACGTGCTTATGTGCTTCTGTGACTACGTGAATCTGTGGTTATGTGCCTACGTGTTAATGTGATACGTGTTTCGACGTGTTCCTAAGCTTTAATAAGTAATAGACGTGTGAGGTGAGATTCGATTTGTTGTGTCTGAGACCTACGACAATGTCCGTTGCAGACCATGTCGTCATCTGGACACCGAACCCCTCTTGCCTGCCAAGAGAAGAGAGACAAGCGTCTCGCTGCTATCATCGCCAAGCAAGTGGCAAAAGCTGTGAGCGAGGTGTATGAAAACGTCAGCAAGTCGTTTGAGGAGTCGCGGACCGATGCTCCTAAAGATGCTAACAAGACCATTTTCAATTTCAAACAGTTCAAGGCATGCGGACCAAAAGAGTTTACCGGAGAAGATGGCCCTACCGCCATGTTTCAATGGTTCGATTCGGTTGAAGTCACTCTGCGCCAAAGAGGCTGTCTTGAAAATATCCGTACCCTCAATGCGACCTGTGTCTTCCAGTACCGAGCTCTAGACTGGTGGACGGCCGAATGAAAGAAACGCGGGAATGATGCAGCTTATGAGCTGACTTGGGAAGAGCTGAAGGCCATCATGATGGACGAATTCTGCCCTCCCCATGAACGCCAAAAGCTGGAGGACGAGTTTTGGAACATCAAGCAGAAGGACGGAGACAACGCTGCTTTAACTGCTCGCTTCAAGCAGCTTAGCATTATCTGTCTCGATCAAGTCAAGACTCCAGACATGGCCATCAAGAAGTACATTCGAGCTCTACCTGATTGTGTAGCCGACTTTGTTCATGTCGCCAAGACATCATCAATTGAGGAGACTTACTTGCTTGTCGCTGAGATCAATGACAAGCGGGTAAAGTCTGGTTTCTAGGATAAGCCGTCCAAGTCTCTGCATCAAGCTACTACTGCACCGACCGCCGACACCTCCACTGCTCAACCATCCAAGTCATCACGTCGCAAGAAGAAGCACAACAACAGCAGCTCCAGCAAGAACTGTGCCGTTACGACAACTGCCGCTCCTTTGCAAGCCGTACCGGCTCAGCAGCAGTCTCATCACCGACCAGCTCCAGTGACCAATGCACCGCCAGCAAAGCGTGCTTACACAGGTCCCCACCCGCTCTGCCCAACATGCTCATATCATCATCCAGTGGAAATTGCCTGTCGTTTCTGCGCTTACTGCAATCTCTACGGTCATTTCACTGCGAACTGTCGCTATGGTCCCTGAAACACCGCAGCTCCTGCCGCCGCTCATCAAGCTCTACTCCCAGCCCCTCAAGGCCAACCCGCAACTCAAGCACCCGCGATCAATGCTCGAGTCTGCTTTGCATGTGGTGATCCTAACCATTTTGCAAACATGTGCCCAAACAGGGTGGTGAAACAAGAGCCCCAACAGCAGCAGCAGCAGCCTCAGCTGCAGCAACAAGCAGCCCATGCCAGAACCTTCAACATCAATGCTCGTCAAGCCCAGGCTGACAACAACGTGGTTAATGGTACGTTCCTTGTGAATGGTATTTATGCCTCATGTTTGTTTGATACTGGAGCCGATAACTGCTTTGTGTCGTTTGAATTCGAGAAGCTCCTTAGTCGTAAGCGCTCTTATCTCCCCTCGTCATTCGAAGTCGAAGCCGCTAATGGAAGAACTGACGTCGTTAACTCTGTTCTCCGTGATTGTACTCTCGAGCTCAACAATCACATCTTCCCAATCGACCTTATTGCTATGCAACTCGGAGGTTTCGACATCATAGTAGGCATGGACTTTCTTCGCGAAAACTATGCTGAAGTTGTGTGTTTTGATAAGATGATTCGATTCTCGCTCGCTAATGGTGATCTATTATGTGTGTACGGTGAAACAGCTTCGAAATGTCTCAAACTCATGTCATGCATCTATGCTAGCAAGTATCTCCGCAAGGAATACAGTGCTTTCTTGGCCAACATTGTAGTAGCGGAGAAGGAAAAGAAAAAGAAGGCCGAAGTTAAAGACGTTCCAGTGGTCCGTGAATTTCCTCAGGTTTTTCCTGATGATCTTCCTGGACTACCGCCAAGTCGTGATATCGACTTTCGTATCGACCTCATTCCTGGAGCGAATCCCGTAGCCAAAGCCCCTTATCGAATTGCGCCATCCGAAATGCGGGAACTCTCAAACCAACTCCAGGAGTTACTTAAAAAAGGCTTTATTCGCCCGAGCACTTCTCCTTGGGGCGCGCCAGTCCTTTTCGTTAAAAAGAAGGATGGGTCGTTCAGGATGTGCATCGATTATCGAGAGTTGAATAAGCTAACCGTCAAGAACCATTACCCTTGCCTCGAATCGATGACTTATTTGATCAGCTGCAAGGTGCCAAGTGTTTCTCGACGATCGATCTACGTTCAGGCTATCATCAATTGCGCATTCAAGAGGAAGACATCCCCAAAACCGCTTTTCGTACTCAATACGGCCATTATGAATTCGTTGTTATGCCTTTTGGGTTAACTAACGCACCCGCGGTTTTCATGGATCTGATGGATCACGTGTGTAAGCCATTTCTAGACCGTTTCGTCATCATGTTCATCGACGATGTCTTGATCTATTCTAAGTCAAAGACCGAACACACGCAACATCTACGTTTGGTTCTCGAGCTACTCCAGGGGAATCAACTCTACGCCAAGTTCTCCAAGTGCGAATTCTGGCTGGAGGAGGTTCAGTTTCTGGGTCACATCGTTAACAGTCAGGGTATTCATGTCGATCCCGCGAAGATTGAAGCAGTTAAGAGCTGGATTACGCCTAAGAGCCCGTCCGAAGTTCGTTCTTTTCTCGGACTAGCGGGCTATTATCGGCGATTTATCGAAGGATTCTCTAAGATCGCTATGCCGCTTACCGCTCTTACTCGTAAGGACACGCCTTTTGTTTGGGGAACTGAACAGGAGTCTGCCTTTCAAGCCCTCAAGCATATGCTTTGCAATGCTCCTGTCCTCACATTGCCCGACGGAAACAACGATTTCATTGTCTATTGTGATGCTTCCAACCTTGGTCTCGGCTGTGTTCTCATGCAACGGGACAAGGTTATAGCTTACGCATCTCGTCAGCTCAAAATCCACGAGAAGAACTATACAACCCATGATCTTGAGCTAGGCGCAGTTGTTTTTGCATTGAAGATTTGGCGACACTACCTGTATGGTACCAAGTGTATGATCTTCACCGATCACAGGAGTTTACAACACATCTTCAATCAGAAGGAACTTAACATGCGTCAACGCCGATGGGTAGAACTTCTTAACGATTACGACCGTGAGATTCGTTATCACCCAGGCAAGGCAAATGTTGTTGCCGACGCGCTCAGCAAATGGAGTTATTTGCTCAGTATGTGCAATACCCAAGCCCAGCATGATCTCGAAACCCTCATCCGCGAAGCCCAGCATGCTTGTTTTAATGAACGCACTTTGAAGAAAGAGAGGATTTATCACGATGGAGCTCAGCTTGTAAGCATAGCAAATGGGATTTTCTATTATCTGGATCGAATTTGGATCCCTAAGCGGACCGATTTGCGAAAGATTATAATGGACGAAGCCCACAAATCCCGGTATTCTATTCATCCCGGTGCCGATAAAATGTACCAGGATCTTCGTTACAAGTACTTGTCACACCCCAACCAATGGCGGAAACATCGGGATGAGACGAAATGTGAAGATTGCTCGAGACATCATAACGTTAATAATTGTGACAAGTATTTAAATAATCATTTCATTTCATTTCTAAATAATCAAGTACAAGGTTTTGAAACAAAGTACAACAACATGAATAATAAAATGATACAATACAATTACAATTCTTTCTAAGTGTGTATCTAAGCATCCTACTAGATTCCATGCATCGTCAACATCCACCTGTAACATGTTAAAATAAAGTTCAATGCAAAAGCAAAGGCGAGTATACAAGTTTGATACGTACATAGCAAAAGATAAGTTTTGAACAATTCCTCATAGCAAGCATGTGATTCAAGATAAGCCTTTAAATATGGTATGTGTCTAACATATCAAACCAAAGAAACGCAATATGCTCATGACATAACCGAGATAAAGGGGTGGGTCGTTAATCCTATAGCGCTACATATGTCACGGTTTGGCTCGTACGAAGTTAATGATAAATTCAACACATAAGATAAATCCAAGTTTAAAGCATCAAGTCATCACGTATACAAGTATGTTGTAGGAATGTTCATGTGTTTAAGCAAAATGTTCATGTGTAAGTTTGTTGATAGATAAACATGTTACACCCCAAAGTGGTAAAAGTAAAAAGGGGGAAATACGAGTATACTCACAAAGTTTGCATATGTTTTCCGACTATCCAATGTGACAAAGTTGACGAGGTTGGAAGGTTAAATGCGTAAAGGTTTAAGTTCAAGCATGTTTAGAGTCGAGATTCGTAATGAAAGTGACATGAACATATTATATCAAAATATTCATCTTCACACATAACACTTGTATGACACTTGGTAACCACAAGGGTTATAATGATTTCATGAGTTGAACACCCATAAGAATCATAACAAGGTTTAGGTCCTTAGATGATAACCTACTACTTTGACAAATGAATATGATTTCAATATCAAAGATTCGAGTGTACATAGATAGTATTTAGGTTGTATAATATACACATATTATTAAGTCCAAATGTTCAAGTATTCAAGTAAGAGGTAGAAGATTACATCTTCATTTAGGTACCTCAAGTTGAGTCATGGGTGTCATGGATGGGGTAGGAAGACAAGGCTTCCATTTAGGTACCCCTTTGATGTTCACCACTACACTTGATGTAAAAACAACCAAGGAGGGTCATGAACTAAGGTCATTACATGTATGTAAAGTAAATTAACTAACAGAAATCATCAAATCATGTGAGGATTGTATGTTTGGACAACCCCAGTTGTTCCATAATCACTCATGTATCAAAGACTACGTTTGACATGATTTGTGGGTTGAAACCCTAGACAAAACACCAAGTTTATGAGGTTTAATCCTCTGATTTCAAATGTCTCAACCTTGTTTTTAAGCTTAACCAACCATGGGATAAGTTGTAAGCATTAGGACATAGGCATGAGATGTGTTAGACACAAGTTGCATAGGTTTAAACAAGTTTTGAAGAACATAAAAATCAAACAGAAAGTTTATGGACTATTTCGGGGCATTTCCAGGTCTGATTTCTCCAAGGAGAAGTCTAGGAATCGAACCCCATGATTATCCAAGCAAGTAGGAAAAAGAATCAAGTGAATCGGATAAGAATTGAGTGAGTTATGCTCATTTTCGTGAAGGGGTGTCAATCTGCTCGAACCTTTGCTTTCAGCTACGGTTTGGAGGATGTTTTGAGAGTTTTTAGTGTTGCAAAAGTGGTAGGGAGGCTGGTTATAAGTGGTATTTATAGGGGGAAGGATTAGGGTTTCAATGGGTTGGGCTTTGGAAGTGTTTAGAAGGGGTTACACCTTGAAACTAGCCCACAAAACCCAACTATATGGGGCTGAATTTTTTGCTAAATTGAGGCTGCCATATTTCTTTTTTTTTTATTTTTAAAACATTATAATAAGTAATTTTGTTAATTAAGTTGTGTAATAATATGCAACAATGTTTCCCCTAACTTGTAACAAGGTGAAATATGAAATAAAACATGATTTAACTAGGTAAAAAGTGTAATGTACAAGTATGTAACATGTTTGTAAGTGACAAGTATATGTCACATATTAGATGATTAACCGTTGTATGAATGAGCATATTATTAGGGGTTTTTAGGTATCAACAATATAAGGACAAGCATGGACATGCATCGTGAATAAATATAAGTATGAATTACAAATAAGGATTCGATGTACAATGAATTCGAACGTATGAACATGTATGAATATGTAGATGGTGAATTTAAAGAAATACGAATTTTATTTATGATCCAAGTCTCGGATTTTACAACGAAAAGACGACTACAATAATACAAGATTTCCAAAAATAGCATTACAAGGCGAGCTTTCTAATTATGGAAAGTATGAAAAAGCAGGGCGTTACAGTCTCCCCTCCTTTAGGAAATTTCGTCCCGAAATTTATTCAAGAGGAAGACCTTGGAGAAAAAGCATTTTGGCTAAAAGAATCGAGACTTGGGAGTTTTGAAACGTTTAGAAAAGTACGAAATTTAGAAGAACGATAGGATATGAATTTGTTTGACTAAAATGAGTTGAGGCGTTTAAGCATAGGTAAAACGGGTATGCGTGTGCATAGGCAAAGGAGTTTAAATAAGTTTGAATGTGAACGGGGTTCATATTAAAGAAAGGATAATGGAGAATAATAGGAGTATGGGGTGAACAATTGACACTAAATGAATGCAAGTATATGAATGATATAAGTATTAGATAGACGAAAGTAGCGTGTTAAAGATGAAGTCTCGTCATGGATAATCGGATATAATGCGTTTGTGAGTTATTTAAAGTTTGTATTAGGTCAAAGGGTCTGCAAAACACTGAATTTCTCATGGCACGTTTTACGACGGTTTGGTAACATGGTGAAAACACTTATCTGTAGGAAGTACCAGCGGCGTATCCACCATGTTTTGACCATGTTACGTCCGTTTCGTCTTCGGTGTCATGTTACGTTCCGTGTATTACCATACGCAGTAGCACACTCTATGGTTCTCATACGCCTATCACTATAATCCGTGTGCACCCGTGATTATTTTGATCGTCGCAGATCCGCATAGCTTGTACTAGTTGTGTATGAATCGGGGTATACATAAAAAGGTTTAGAATGTGTACGTACAAGAATGTAGTATATAAGCCAGTCCATGTTTAAGTATGTGTGGGACCCACGTAAGCGAATCCCTTGGGCTGCGCTCGCGTATAGGTACGAATGTATGAATCATGAGTAAGGATGAAAGTATGAGCATAAGTTTAAGTATGAATACGCATGTATGTATGAGCATAAACATAAAACGTGTAAGTAGTATGTGTACAAGTAGAAGCATAAAACGTATAAGTAGTATGCGTATAAGTACAAGCATAAGACGTATGAACATAGGTGTAGGTATGAAAAATAAATATTGTGTATATAGTGTTTGTTGGGACACCACGGATCTAAGTGTATAAAACATTCAAAAGGTCGAGTATGTAAATACGAATGATATAAATGATGTTATCGCGAGGTATCGACCAAAATGTGTACGATGATATGCATGTATAGTTGTTTAAATGAAACATTGAGTTTATCGAAACAAAATTATGTTGACCTTGGTTGAAAAGGTAGAATATAGTTGTGTATGTAAGAGGATATAAAGTACTAATTGGTTAAGCATAATTTATTTTTGTAATGATTGAAATGCTACTTTTGTTAAAAAAAATTTCATGTAAGTCAAAGATTGTCGGTTCCCATGAAGACTTCTTGCCCGCGTGTTTTGTAAATTGGTGTAGGAAAAAGGTTTTCGTTAAAAAGTAAGTTCGTTTCATCAAATAAGAAATTATGAATTTAGGAGGTCCTTGTGAAAACTAGGATCTTTAGAAGAGAAATTTAGCAAAAGGACTTAGAAATAAAAATAAAATAACAATTGATTTGTTGGTGTTGGAAAGGGTATTTGGTAAAACAATCATATAACTTCTATAAGATCTTATAAGTATTCGGGAAAGGTTGGTTGGATTTTGATTAAAAGTAGAAGGTGGGCGTGTTTTAGTGATTAAGTCGAATATGAAGTTCATGGGCAAGAGTTTCATTGAACCGATTAAATTGATAGGTAGCATTTCGTAAGGTTTTGAAGTTCGAGTAATAAAACGTTTTAAGACATGATTAAGAATCTCGTGTATATGAGTTGAGTGAAAATAGATTGTAGAATAAGAAGTACGTTTGATAAAACAAAGTATTTTGAAATCGGTATGAGTGGGTATTTTGAATAATGATAAACAATTTGGGTACAAAATATGATCGAGTTTGCATAATGAGATATTTTGAAGAGGCGTTTTGGTAACGATCACCTAGGTAAGGGAATCACCCCTAACTTGTTGGTGATGTCTTTTTTTTTCTAAGAAAAGGGGAGTGGAGTTAATCGTCAAGGTAAGGAAATCACTCCAGTCTTAATGATATGTCTCCACACGTCGTTACAAGGAATATGAATTTAAATTATATGAAATCATGCATATATATAAATGTATGGAAAAGGTTCGATATGTTGTGTGTGTGAAAAGAGAAATCGAAAGTAAACTCGAGTTTGAAAGATTGCATCGTATAAAATGAACAATAGAAACACATGTTTGACCAAAGTTTGGAGTGTTCCAAACGGAACTTTGACTAACCAAAGTGGTCGAAAAGTCTTTTGAATTTGAGGAGCATGCTTTGGCCTAATAGGTAAAATACTCTCGCCGACAAGTCGGTTAACGGTATTTACCCTTCCGGTTACTACATGTCCCAAATCAATCGAAATTTCGAGACTTGGCGTGATTTATAAAAAAATCAAGGAGTGGAACTAGTCGACAAGGTGCGGGTTTCACCCCTATCTTGACGATTTCATATCCTAAGTGTGGTTGGTACTCGTCGGGTCAAAATTTAATTTCAACACTATGACGAGGGTCCACTAGAGTTTGAGATTTGAAATTTCCGTTAAGATGTGGATTTCACTCCTAACTTAATGGTGAATTTCGTGCGAAAAATAGAATCAAGCGGGGTGAGAGTCGTTTACCAAATTGTGGGTTTCACGCCTATTTTGGTAAACTCGTCTTGTTCGTATAATATGAGTGTTTTCAAGTTTAAGAAAAAAAATCGAGTAAAATGCATGAGGGAAGTGTATGTCGAAGAAGATACACAAACAAGTATAAACACATAGGAAAACATATCAAGAATGGTACTTAAATAATGAAATGATAAAACAAGTATTAACACATAGAGAAATATGTCAAGAATAACGCATAAAGAATCGAACAACGAAACAAGTGTTAACACATAATAAAACAAGCATTAATGCGTAAGAACAACATGTCAAATATTACACACGAGTAACATACATGTTTAAAAGAGCATAGATAAGTAACAAATAAAGTATCATGTAGTAGTCCAAGCAAAGCATACGAATAAGGTTCTAAAACTATAGACTAGGTGAAAGCATTCCTACTTTTCCTAATTCCCTATAGTTATGGCTCTGATACCAATCTGTCACACCCCAACCAATGGCGGAAACATCGGGATGAGACGAAGTGTGAAGATTGCTCGAGACATCATAACGCTAATAATTGTGACAAGTATTTAAATAATCATTTCATTTCATTTCTAAATAATCAAGTACAAGGTTTTGAAACAAAGTACAACAACATGAATAATAAAATGATACAATACAATTACAATTCTTTCTAAGTGTGTATCTAAGCATCCTACTAGATTCCATGCATCGTCAACATCCACCTGTAACATGTTAAAATAAAGTTCAATGCAAAAGCAAAGGCGAGTATACAAGTTTGATACGTACATAGCAAAAGATAAGTTTTGAACAATTCCTCATAGCAAGCATGTGATTCAAGATAAGCCTTTAAATATGGTATGTGTCTAACATATCAAACCAAGGAAACGCAATATGCTCATGACATAACCGAGATAAAGGGGCGGGTCGTTAATCCTATAGCGCTACATATGTCACGGTTTGGATCGTACGAAGTTAATGATAAATTCAACACATAAGATAAATCCAAGTTTAAAGCATCAAGTCATCACGTATACAAGTATGTTGTAGGAATGTTCATGTGTTTAAGCAAAATGTTCATGTGTAAGTTTGTTGATAGATAAACATGTTACACCCCAAAGTGGTAAAAGTAAAAAGGGGGAAATACGAGTATACTCACAAAGTTTGCATATGTTTTCCGACTATCCAATGTGACAAAGTTGACGAGGTTGGAAGGTTAAATGCGTAAAGGTTTAAGTTCAAGCATGTTTAGAGTCGAGATTCGTAATGAAAGTGACATGAAAATATTATATCAAAATATTCATCTTCACACATAACACTTGTATGACACTTGGTAACCACAAGGGTTATAATGATTTCATGAGTTGAACACCCATAAGAATCATAATAAGGTTTAGGTCCTTAGATGATAACCTACTACTTTGACAAATGAATATGATTTCAATATCAAAGATTCGAGTGTACATAGATAGTATTTAGGTTGTATAATATACACATATTATTAAGTCCAAATGTTCAAGTATTCAAGTAAGAGGTAGAAGATTACATCTTCATTTAGGTACCTCAAGTTGAGTCATGGGTGTCATGGATGGGGTAGGAAGACAAGGCTTCCATTTAGGTACCCCTTTGATGTTCACCACTACACTTGATGTAAAAACAACCAAGGAGGGTCATGAACTAAGGTCATTACATGTATGTAAAGTAAATTAACTAATAGAAATCATCAAATCATGTGAGGATTGTATGTTTGGACAACCCAAGTTGTTCCATAATCACTCATGTATCAAAGACTATGTTTGACATGATTTGTGGGTTGAAACCCTAGACAAAACACCAAGTTTATGAGGTTTAATCCTCTGATTTCAAATGTCTCAACCTTGTTTTTAAGCTTAACCAACCATGGGATAAGTTGTAAGCATTAGGACATAGGCATGAGATGTGTTAGACACAAGTTGCATAGGTTTAAACAAGTTTTGAAGAACATAAAAATCAAACAGAAAGTTTATGGACTATTTCGGGGCATTTCCAGGTCTGATTTCTCCAAGGAGAAGTCTAGGAATCGAACCCCATGATTATCCAAGCAAGTAGGAAAAAGAATCAAGTGAATCGGATAAGAATTGAGTGAGTTATGCTCATTTTCGTGAAGGGGTGTCAATCTGCTCGAACCTTTGCTTTCAGCTACGGTTTGGAGGATGTTTTGAGAGTTTTTAGTGTTGCAAAAGTGGTAGGGAGGCTGGTTATAAGTGGTATTTATAGGGGGAAGGATTAGGGTTTCAATGGGTTGGGCTTTGGAAGTGTTTAGAAGGGGTTACACCTTGAAACTAGCCCACAAAACCCAACTATATGGGGCTGAATTTTTTGCTAAATTGGGGCTGCCATATTTCTTTTTTTTTTATTTTTAAAACATTATAATGAGTAATTTTGTTAATTAAGTTGTGTAATAATATGCAACAATGTTTCCCCTAACTTGTAACAAGGTGAAATATGAAATAAAACATGATTTAACTAGGTAAAAAGTGTAATGTACAAGTATGTAACATGTTTGTAAGTGACAAGTATATGTCACATATTAGATGATTAACCGTTGTATAAATGAGCATATTATTAGGGGTTTTTAGGTATCAACAATATAAGGACAAGCATGGACATGCATCGTGAATAAATATAAGTATGAATTACAAATAAGGATTCGATGTACAATGAATTCGAACGTATGAACATGTATGAATATGTAGATGGTGAATTTAAAGAAATACGAATTTTATTTATGATCCAAGTCTCGGATTTTACAACGAAAAGACGACTACAATAATACAAGATTTCCAAAAATAGCATTACAAGGCGAGCTTTCTAATTATGGAAAGTATGAAAAAGCAGGGCGTTACAGTACTGGTGGCCAGGCATGAAACGGGATATTGCTCTCTATGTTGGAAGTTGCCTAACTTGTGCGAGAGTTAAGGCTAAACATCAACAACCTTCTGGCTTACTCGAACAACCTCCAATCCCAATATGGAAGTAGGAGAGTATAGCTATGGATTTCATAACCAAACTTCCGCCCACGCCATCAGGTCACGATAGCATTTGGGTCATAGTTGATCGTCTGACCAAATCAGCCCACTTTTTGCCAATCCGGGAAGACTACAAGGTAGAACGACTAGCCCGAATCTACACCGACGAGATCATTTGTAATCATGGTACGCCTCGTGACATCATTTCAGACCGCGATGCTCAGTTTACTTCGCGATTGTGGGAAACGTTTTAAGCAACTCTTGGTACCACGCTTAACCTAAGTACCGCATTCCATCCTCAAACCGACGGACAGACTGAAAGAACGATCCGTAGTCTTGAAGACATGCTCCGTGCGTGTGTCATAGACTTCGGTGGTAGTTGGAACAAATACCTACCGTTAGTCGAATTCTCGTACAACAACAGCTATCATGCTAGCATACAAATGGCACCATTCGAGGCTTTATATGGAAGAAGATGTCGATCGCCTATTGTATGGCACGAGATCGGTCACTCGCAATTAACCGGTCCCGAGTTACTACAAGAAACGACTGACAAAATCCTCCAGATTCGAGACAACTTGTCGAAAGCCAGGGATAGACAGAAAACTTACGCCGATAGAAGACGCAAGCCCCTTGAATTTGACGTTGGCAACTACGTACTCCTAAAGGTATCACCTTGGAAGGGTGTGGTCAGATTCGGCAAGAAAGGGAAACTAACGCCTCGATATGTTGGACCTTTTAAGATTCTGGAAAGGATCGGAAAAGTCGCCTACAGACTCGAACTACCGGAGGAACTTAGTAACGTCCACCCGACTTTCCATGTGTCAAACCTCCGAAAATGCCTAGCTGATCATGATCTGATTGTACCTCTCGACGACATTCAAGTCAACGAAACACTGCACTTCATGGAAAAGCCTGTCGAAATCATGGATCGCCAAACCAAGCAACTCAGACGCTCACGCATCCCTATCGTGAAAGTCCGATGGGAAGGCAAACGAGGCGTAGAGTTCACTTGGGAACTCGAAAGCGACATGAAGGCTAAGTACCCGCAGTTGTTTAAGTAAAGATCTGAAGCGAGAAATTGGTAAAATCATTCACGGTGATGTGCAGCTTTTAGCCTAATTTCGAGACGAAATTCCCTAAACAAGGGGAGGCTGTAACACCCCGTGTTTTCGAATGTCAAAGTCAAAGTCAAAGTCCAAGTCGAGTTTGACTTCTTTGACTGCAACTAGTCTATTCTATGCCTTTAAATTGTACTATGTGGAGTAAGTGTTGTTAATCAGAGAAATCGAAGTAATCGAATGTTTAACCGACGCGAAATGATTTACGACTGTGAATAGTAGGAAGTAACAATGCGATAAAGTTAACCAACCAATACTCAAGCTAATCGAATCATCATTCGAACTCGAAACTCGAACTATGCGAATTTGGTGTTATATTACGTGTGTGTGTGCCTTATGTGTTACCTGTGCATGTTTACCTTAAGCTATGTGTGGTGATCAATCGAATCGAATCGGATCGATCAGGCTCCTAGCCGATCGAACAGCCCAGCCGATCAAACAGATTGTCCGATCGAGCAGGCTGTCCGATCGGGATGCCTGGCCGATCGGCCAGCCCTTTCCTCTTTGGGAAGCCTATAAATAGGCCGGTCATTGTCATTCTTTCCACTTTTGAAAACCCTCTGACCGACCAGCTCGTGCTCCCCTTCTTTTCTCAGATTTCTTCCGATTTCGGTAAGTTTTCATCCTAAATCTTGTACTTTCTTGACCAATACACACTCCTACACCTTTCTATCTTTCAAATCTTGATTTCTAACCGTGAAATCATCAAGATCTAAGCATTCTAGGATGATGTCATCATGGTGTTCTTCAAGAACTTCATGTTTTGGCCTCAATCCACCAAGAATCACTTGGATCTAGCCGATTTCCACATAAAAACACTAAGATCTACCACAGATCTGAACATTTACATAGTGTGAAGGATTGAAAGATGGATTTTCCAACTTTCTTTCAACTCTTTTACACTCAATGCCTTCAAACCGGTAGAAACGGAGCTTGAGCCAACTCACCAATCATTCTAATGGTCAAGTGGTTCAAGATTCGGATTCTATCTACGAGATTCACCGATTTTGGGTTAAACTATAAACTCCGTTCCGAACCGTTCACCGGCCGGACTTGGGTGATTCCTGTCCGAGCAGAGGAAGCAAGTAAGAACGAAGGTGCCATGGTTCAACTCGTTGTCAAAAAATCTCAATATAACGTCAAACAATCAGAACAACCAAGTGTTAGACGAACAGGCCGACCAGGTCAGGATGCTGACCGACCGAACAGGCTGTTCGAACGAACAGCCCAACCAATCGGACATGTCAGCCGATCGACCAGGCCAGCCAATCGGCTAGCACATGGCCCCACACTTTGAGAATTTCATGTTGTATAGTATTGAACGAAGTGATGTTCGATCAAACGAGCTGTTCGATAACATTACTCATCGGATCATGAGATACTATGCTTCAACCCTTAATCGATTTTTCAACTCGTTCTACGTATTGGAGTGCCACCCGATCGAACATGTTGTTCGATCAGGTGACATCCAGCTGAGGACTCTCTACCGAAGTGTCTAACCGATCGGTTAAGCCGGCCGATCGAACGGCCCGTTCGATCGATCGACCTGAAAGGTAAGAACACTTCAATGTTCTCAAATACTACAACGAAAACTTCAAAAGGTCAAGCCATCATACACAAACACATCCTACACAAGGGAAGAAACAATCCACTCGAACAGTCCAACCGATCGACCCTACCGGCTGATCGAACAGGCTGTCCGAACGGACTGTCTAACCTAATGAACAACCCGTTCGATCGAACCTCCAGTTCGATCGACCAGGCTGTTTGACCCATCATCACTTGTTTCCATTTTTACGCGTTACTCATCGCTATGCTATCGAACTATTCAGGCTAACCTTATTCTCAAGTGCTCCCTTCCATCCATCAATTAATCGTTGTGAGTATACTCGAACCCTTTTTGCTTTAGCACTTTTGGGTGTTACATACGTTACTTATCAAAAATCACAATCGAACACACTAGTCAATTATTTAAACGCTAACCGTTCTGCATGTATTACATGACTAAATGAATGCTTGTTGTTATGTTTACACGTGGAATGCTGTCTACCTGCCTTAACGACGTAGTACTATAGTTTGGACTCAGCACCCGTTCACACGGGGGGTTGTTAAGGACAATTACTTGCATGGATTACGGTGGTAATCATGTATTGCGAACTGTCTCGAACAGTCAACCCGCAGTCATTGGTATCGATAGATCCATGTCGATAATTAACATGCTTCGTTTTCCTCTGTGTACGTGCTGGTTATGCGTAAACTATTTCGAACTCTATATGCTATTATCAAACTTGTATGCTCACCTTTACATTTTATGTATTGACTTTATTTTAGCGTATGTGACAGGCTGCACAGGCTGCACCTACAAACAATTCCTTGACTGTAAGCCCCTAAATTTCGACGGCACTGGAGGTGCTGTTGCATTCGTAAGGTGGGCAGAAAAGACCGATTCTATTCTTAGATTGAGTCGGGTTCCCATTGCTTCTTGGAAACTTGTCGAAAATCAGGAAGTAAAACGACTATCTCTATCCGATACAATGGAGAGTGGGACTCCATGTAAGGATACTATTTCATCCACATATAGCTTGGCTAATCTTTCCATGCTAAAGGTTTCCTTTATGGGTAGGAAATGAGCTGATTTGGTTAATCGATCCACGATTACCCAAATTGCATCATTACCCTTTCTGGTCTTGGGTAACTTAGTAACAAAGTCCATTGTTATGAGTTCCCATTTCCATACAGGCATTTCTAACTGTTGTAATAGACCTGAGGGTTTCTGGTGTTCAGCTTTAACTTGTAAACAAGTTAAACACTTAGATACCTATTCAGCTATGTCCTTTTTCATTCCTATCCACCAGAAATTCTTTCTTAAATCTTGGTACATCTTATTATTTCCTGGGTGTACAGTATACCTAGATTTATGAGCTTCCTCTAAAATTTTCGATCTTAAATCTCCTTGCTTAGGTACCCAAATTCTGCTTTTGTGGAATTTCCAAATTCCATCATTTCCTTGTTCTAATTCTTTTAGATAACCTTTCATTCCTTCGGTATTGTCCTTGATTGCCGTTTTCTGGATCTCCTTCACTTGTTCCCTTAAATCTACTTGTATATTTATTCTAAGAGCACGGACTCGTTTTTGCTTTTCATGGAACTTACGACTTAAGGCGTCAGCGACTACGTTTGCCTTTCCTTCGTGATATTGAATATCACAGTCGTAATCACTCAAGACTTCCATCCATCTTCTTTGTCTCATGTTTAACTCTTTTTGCTCGAATATATACCTTAAACTCTGATGATCTGTATAAACAGTAAACTTACTTCCATACAGATAATGTCTCCAAATCTTAAGGGCAAAAATTATGGCTCCTAGTTCTAAATCATGAGTCGTATAGTTTTCTTCATGCTTTTTCAATTGTCTGGAGGCATACGCAATTACCTTCTTGCGTTGCATCAACACACATCCGTATCCCAGTTTTGAAGCATCACAATATACTTCAAAATTTTCTGTTCCTTCTGGTAAGGCTAAGATTGGCGCATTGGTTAATTTCTGCTTTAAGATTCTAAAAGCTTCTTCTTGTTTTGGTCCCCATTCAAACTTAGTGGCTTTACAGGTTAGCTTAGTTAATGGTACTGCTATCTTGGAAAAATCCTTAATAAACCGTCTATAATAACCGGCTAAACCTATAAAACTTCTAATTTCCATTGCAGTTTGTGGAACCTTCCAGTTGGTAATTGCTTCGATCTTAGCAGGATCTACGTGAATACCTTCGTGATTCACCATGTGGCCTAAAAATTGCACTTCTTGTAGCCAAAATTCACATTTTGAAAATTTAGCGTACAATTTTTCTTTTCTTAACAAAGTTAAGAGTGCATGCAAGTGCTGACAATGCTCGACTTGACTTTTGGAATAAATGAGTATATCGTCAATGAACACGATCACAAATTTATCCAAATATGGTTTACAGATTCTGTTCATCATGTCCATGAATGCAGCTGGGGCATTGGTTAATCCGAAGGGCATGACTGTAAACTCATAATGACCATACCTAGTTCTGAAAGCAGTTTTAGGTATGTCTTCTTCTTGTACTTTCAACTGATGGTATCCAGATCTTAAGTCTATCTTAGAGAAATACTTAGCTCCTTGTAATTGATCGAAAAGATCATCAATCCTAGGTAATGGGTATCGATTCTTAATTGTAACCTTATTCAACTCTCTATAATCAATACACATTCTCATTGACCCATCCTTCTTTTTCACAAACAACACTGGTGCACCCCAAGGGGATGAACTAGGTTGTATAAATCCTTTGCTTAGTAATTCATCTAATTGCTTCTTTAATTCTAGCATTTCGGTAGGAGCTAATCGATAAGGTGCCTTGGCTATTGGTGTAGTTCCTGGAATTAGATGAATTCTAAACTCTACCTCTCTATCTGGTGGCAATCCAGGTAAATCTTCTGGAAATACATCTGGATATTCTGAGACTACAGGGATTTCCTTAAGTTCTTTTCCTTTAGTACAAATGATTACTGAAATCATATATACTATTCCCTGTTTCCGTTCATAATTAGAAATTTTCATTACTGATATGAACTTTAACGGCTTCCGAGGTTTATCTCCTGAAATCTTAATTACCTCTCCAGTAGGTGCTTGAATTTCTATAGAATTTCTATCACATATGATTTGAGCATGGTTGGCTATTAACCAATCCATTCCTAACACAACATCAAACTCAGCTAATTTCATAGGCAATATGTTTGCAACAAACTTATGACCTGAAAGTTCTATTTCTACTTTTTGCAAAACCTGATTAATTTTGACTGAATTCCCATCTGCAGTTTCGACTGTAAAAATCTGCCTAACGGTAGTTAATGGTAACTTAAGAGCTTGACAAAATGAAGTATTTATAAAACTTTGGTTTGCACCAGAGTCAAATAATACTTTTGCATAGACGTTGTGAACTAAAAACGTACCGGCTATCACATCCGGAATGAGCTCGGCTTCTTGAGTAGTTAGCTGGAAAGCTCTGGCATTTTTCTTAACAGTTCCCTCAACTGGTTTGCCTTTGTTATCGGTGATTTTGTTCAGTTTAGGACATTCGGTTTTGTAATGTCCTGTTTCTCCACAGTGAAAACAGGTTACAGTTTTCTTCTTACAGTTCTCTTCACTATGGCCCACAGATTTGCAGAAGTTACAAATTGCATTGCATTTTCCAAAATGTTTTCTTTTGCAATTTCTGCAAAATGGCGGGATGGAAGATTGTCTTGCTCCTTTCTTCTTGAAATTACTACTATTACCCACCCTAAATCCTTGGGTAATTTTCTGAGCCAATTCTTTCTTCCTATCTTCATCTCTTGTGCGGATCAGTTCGTCGGTTAGGGTATTAGCTAATTCTACTGCATCGTCAATAGTACGAGGTCTTGCAGCCTTAACGATATTGCGAATTTCACTAATTAATCCCCAAATATATCGAGAAATGAGTACTGGTTCTGGCGAAGCCAGGTTAGGTACTACTCTCGCATATTCGAAGAATGTCGAAGTATAACCACGACAATCTACCCCGGTCATTCGATGATTGAGGAACTGATTTGCCATCTGTTCCTTCTCATACTCAGGACAGAATTTCCTTTCAACTAGATTTTTAAATTCGTCCCAAGTCATAGCATAAGCCATCCGTCTTCCTTTTGCCTGCAGCACTGTGTTCCACCATTCTAGTGCTCCTTCCTTAAACAGGTTTGAGGCATACATGACTTGATCTTCTTCAGCACATTTACTTATTGCAATTACTGCTTCGGTTTTCTCTAACCATCGCAGCGTTGCAGTTGCTCCTTCATTGCCTGCAAATTCAGCGGGTTTACAAGCAAGGAATTCTTTGAAAGTGCAACCAGGTGTTGCAGCCTTTCGTTTCTTAGGGCGCGGCGTGTGCTGAGATTCATTGTCATGATTGATATGATCATTGCCCCCGTTTATACTATTACTGAAATTATCATCGCTAGTATGTTTACTAGGAATGATATGTTGCGGATCGTTTGGATGTTTCATAGCAGCAACGAACATTGGAATTGCGTTGGCTATTCCTTGGGCAACAATATTTTCGATATCTCTTTTGGTCATATATTGATCTTCTGGGTGTTGCTCCGATTGATTAACTTCATTTACTGGTTCGTTATCATTATTTGCCATCTGATGATAATTTATTAAAATAAATTAGCAATTAATAATTTATACAAATAATCGAACAATTTATAACACATAAGTCAAAATTATCGATTTCTCGATTCTATTTTATATCAGTATAGTATGCATCAATACACACCGATATTTTACAATGTTTTATTCGTTATATTACAACGGGTTTTACTATTTACTTTTACTATTATACAAAGATAGCTTTACCACCCTCCTACTGGTCATTCTAGAAACGGAGTTCCCTCTCGTCATACTTCCAGGCAATCTGTCCCCCTATTTCCCTAATTCTATTCCCTGCATCCATCAACTCTTCACCGAAATGGCGAAGTTCAGCCAGATTCTCATTGCTCATTGGTGGATTAGGTAGGGGTTCTGGGTCGAACTGTGGAAGAAATGAATAAGGGCTATTGACAATATTTTGAAATTGCCAATCATTCGTCCACCATTCTTCCATTTCAACAGGTTGGTCATGGACTATTGGTTCAGTGATTGTTGGTGCAAAATTCATAGGGATTGGGTTTTCGATAGGATAGGTAAAGATACCTGTGTTGGCAGGTTGCATAGTCTCACATTTTTCCAGTAAAATATCTATCTGATCCTGAAAGGTAATTCTCTTATTTTGATTAGAGCTCTCTCCGAATTCTACCTGAGTTGGTCTAGAACCTTGCCCTATTTCTATTTCTATTTCTTGAGAATATTGATCAAATTGCTCCTCCATTCGCCTAGACTCATTATTGGCTTCAGTTTCTTTTTCTTGCTGATTAGGGTTTTCCTGGATTATAATCGCCTTTCCTTTTTCTAAAGGTTTACTAGTTCTAGGAGGTTTTGTAACTGACTTTTTCTTACGTATACGGCTTCCCCATACATAATTTTTCTTTGGCCTTCTTTTTGGTTTGGTCACTGGTGGAGTAGGAAATTTTACAGGTTGGTCCACATCAGCAAAATATCCCGTGAATTCATGAGAAACTTCTATGTTCACTGGGTACAGATTGAGGTTCTGAAAAGCTTCAGATATCTCGTTCATGCTGTGTAGTATATATGCAAAATGCACAAAATATCAAGTTAAAACTTTGGAACAAAGTTTAACAAATAAACATGGAAGTTTTATTGCACACTATTTGTACAAAATACAGAAAATATACTCAGATTTATTTCACTAAATTTTATTTATTTACTTATTGAGAAGTACTGCTTGCTAAATTTAGGGCATCTTTAGAGATTTGCATGTTCTGCCACAGTGGCTAGCATATACAAATTTGCCCATTTTTCATCGAGTTTATCTTCCCAAGGTGATTTATCGATTAAATCCTGGGTTTCCTTTTTAATTTTCTTTTCTCTGATTTGCTCCTTACTTTTCTTAATAATCATATTCCTTTTTCTAGGAGAAAGCGGATTTTCATAATTCGCTTTTTGCACAAATATTCCTTCTTCAGGAATTGTAGGGAGGTTTGAAAATTTAGTTTTGGACGAACTTCCCTCTTCATAAATTGATCTATCTAATTTAAGATAGATATCTTGCAACTTTTGTTTACCCATACTGTAACTAACAAATAATCAGTTAAAAGCACATAAACACATAATCATAATAATAGTAATCAGGAAAATTAAGTATCGTTTAAATACTTAATTAGCTTAACTTAGTGGCTCTGATACCATCTTGTTTCTGTCACGGCCCCCGACCCGGTTTTACCCGTTTCAGGAGCCGCGGGACAGAACTCCTGCGGTACTTTATTTATTGTGAGTTTAGCAGCGGAAATTTATTCACATGATCGGCTAAGTTAAAATTTTTTCCCGATTATTTTTATTTCACAATTCGGGATAAAACCCCGGTAATTTACAATAGCAAGATTTTATTAATAAAACATAATTCTTTATTTTATATTGAGCCACTATCTTAAGCTTGAAATGCTTCCCCTGCATTTTTCCTGAATTACAGCAGATCACCTGAAACATGTTTGAAAAAGATTTTGTCAGCGGGGAAATACTGAGTGAATTATTCTAGTTACTGGAAAATGACACATTTATTATAATTCACAGTGGTAAGATCTTTTACAATGTTTCTGATATCAACCAACTACCCACAGTACTTTACCACTCGACCCATTGGCCCACATGTCCAAAGGTGTCTGTGATTATGGTTATATCACCCAATGGCTGCCCCAATGGTGAAGATTATCAAGTAATGTGCACAATACCCCACATACCGGCTGTAACTTGGTGATTACATATACTTAATCACTGTAAGTTATAATTCTGAAAATAATTTGGAGTATTGTAAAATAGTTAACAATTCACAAATTGTGAGAAAAGTTTATAAAAGAAGAATAACTCACAAACTGTGAGAAAAGAATTTACAAAAGAGGAATAACTCACATTGCAGATTTAGTACTGACAGAATATGATTTTAGCCCTGTTAACCTAATTTCAACAATAATGCACACAAAACAGGGTTAGTGATCAATGCAGCAGTCACGATAATTTACGAGATCAAATTTTCACAATGAATGACAAAGTGCAATACTTCAACTCATTTATCGTATTAACGACAAATGACAAAGTATAATACTTCAACTCATTTATCAAATTATCGACAAACGATAAAGTATAATGCTTCAACTCATTTATCGAATTATTGACAAACGACAAAGCATAACCCAATGTGGGCGGAACTTAGATATTATTGGGATATATTGATCTCGGAAAATGAATCGTAATAGCGATCGAGTAATTACCCTGTTCTGCGGCAGCAATTCGATAACAGTGTATGTGTATTTGTAGTATAATTGTGATAATTCGTCGTACAGAAAGCGTTTGGACGACGTTTCAACTTCCAATGTCAAGTCCCAAGGCCCTCTATTTATACTGAAAATTGGCTTCTCCCGCGTGTCGCGGCAGAATTCGGGGAACCTCCCGCGTATCGCCTGGGATGCCAATTTAGGGTAGGGTAGGTTTCGTGTCCAGTAGCTTGGGTGAGTTGACAGTTTTATAAAATTCAAGTCAGACAACGTATAATAAGGATAATATCGATTAGGGTTTAACCCCCCCTGAGTTTTAGGGGCCCTGATCCTGATTCCGATTGTTTCGAAAATTTTAGGGTTAGTGCAGAATTACTTGGGTGTCTCAATTAGGGTTTTCTTAATAGCTAATTACCATTCTAATTATTAATTTTAATGAGAGATGTTACAGTCTTGCCCTTGTTCAGCGTTTAGAGGTCCTGCAAGGGACTTGGGTCAAATTTAGTAGGATCTCCTTCAATGCCCATAGGTATTGGATGGCGGGGATCCAAACTCTTTGACCCCCTCATAAGTTAGCTACTATTAATACTATAACCCGGCTATTTAGGACTGTATCCCTGCTGACTCAGACTACTTAGTCGAGGGTAACGTCACCGCCAAAAGCGGGGCCTACCATAATTTGCATTAATAACTTAATTCATTATCTTCCAATAATCCAACCTTTTAGGATTGTATCCTTGCTGACTCAAACTACTGGGTTGAGGGTAACATCGCCTTCAAAAGAGGGGCCTACTACAATAACTAAGATAATCTCTTAAACAAGTGCAAAAGTGCTAAAATAATCAAAGGTTATACTAATACACGAGTCGGATCCAAGTGATTCATCTTGTCTATCTGTTTTTTATTTTATTTTTATTTTTCAGCATTTAGTTAGTTTTTATATTCTTAGTTTAAAAACATTTTTCTAACTTTTTGATTTGATTAGACGTTGAGGATAAACCGGTATTAAAAGCTCTTGTGTCCTTGGACGACCTCGGTATCTTACCAACACTATACTACGTCCACGATGGGTGCACTTGCCCATATGTGTGTTTAGTGTTAGTAAATATCGTGTTTTATAAATTTAAAACTTGGCTAAAGGTGTAAAAAGGGCTTAATTATATATCTAAATTATATACACACTACACACGCATCAAGTTTTTTGCGCCGTTGCCGGGGACACAAGGATTTTAAGAAAGTTAGGAATCAACGGCCTAATCATATTTTTATTTTTCTTTTTAATTTTTTAGGATTTTCTTAGTTTTTCAGCTTCTGCAGAGCTCAGCACGGGCCGTGCCTGGTCGGACACGGGCCGTGCCCAGCATCGTTACTGGCAGTTTTTAGTTTTTCAAGTTAGAGAAGGCTGACCACGGGGCCGTGTCGGTGCAACACGGGGCCGTGTCCAACTTCCAGTAACTGCGATCTGGAAAACATTTACTGTAACTCCGACCACGGGCCGTGTTCGCTGAACACGGGGCCGTGGTGAACCTTCTGACCAGCATTCTTTTCTGTTTTTATTGCAGGACTTGGAAACCGACGCCAATCTTACATAGTGTATGAGCTCCAGTTCTAATAAGGACATAAAAGAACCTCTAGAGGAACCCGAACGCTTTCTCAGAAAAAGATTAAAAGCTAAAAACCAAGAGAAGGTTTCGGGTGATCCACCTCCAATGGCGGACCAACGTACCCTCATGGATTATCTACGACCCACCGTAGGTTACCTGGGCGCCGCTATCAATGCTCCGAATGTTGAAGCTAATAACTTCGAACTTCGGCCGCATTTGATACAAATGTCCAAAACTCCGCAACCTTCCATGGGCTTGCGGACGAGGATCCCCATCTGCGTATTACTAATTTCTTAGAAATATGTGATACCTTTCGGATCAACGGTGCAACAAATGACACCATCCACCTCCGAATGTTTCCTTTCTCACTAAAAGACCGAGCAAAAGCTTGGCTCAACGCCCTCCCAGCTGGATCGGTAAACACCTGGGATGAACTAGCCCAAAAATTTCTATATAAGTATTTCCCTCCCGCTAAAACTGCTAAATTAATGACTGAAATTAATACATATTCACAAGAGGACGGGGAATCCTTATATGAAACTTGGGAAAGGTTCAAGGAGTTATTACGCAAGTGTCCATATCACGGCCTTGCGATATGGCAACAAGTATCCACTTTCTATAATGGATTGTTGCCACACACAAGGCAGACACTTGATTCTAGCTCCGGGGGACTTTTAGGTAATCGATGCCCGCATGAAATATATAACCAAATTGAGGAAATTGCTCAAACCAATTTTCAATGGCACACCCCCCGAGGCAATAAATCTATTGCCCCGGGCGCCCATAAGGTCGATGAAAGCACTTCTTTACAAGCCCAAATCGAGGCCCTTTCTTCAAAAATAAAAAAATTGGAAATGACAAAAACAGTCTTGGTTATGGCTTGTGAAGGGTGTGGTAGGTCACATGAAAATTGGAGTTGTATGAAAGAAACGGACGATCAACAAGAAATGGTAAACTACATTGATAATAGACCTAGGCCGTCGGGTCCCCCAACGGGAACTTACAACCTAGGATGGCGAAACCACCCAAGCCTTGGTTGGAGAGAACCCGGCAATAGTAGTAACCAACAAACACAACGAACAAACTTTCAACAACCAAGAAATGAGTCACAAAATTTCACTCAACAACAAAGTGGACGAGAAAGGCTTGAAGATACTGTATCTCGCCTCATCTCCGACACTGAAAAGAAAAACTCGGAAAGATTTCTACAATTAGAATCAAATTTTAGAAATCAACAAGCTAGTATTCAAAACATAGAAAAACAATTAAATCAAATAGCTCAAAATTTTGCCGAGAGACCGCAAGGCGCATTACCTAGCAATACCGAAACAAACCCAAAAGCGCAAGTTCACCTCATCACGCTACGAAACCGCACCGTAGGGCCTGCAGAAGCACCGCCGCCAACAGAAGAAACGGTACCCACACCTCTGCAAGAAAAGAACTCCCCTCCGTCACCAGAGCCTACCAAAGCTCCTCGAGTTCCGTACCCCGGTAGGTTAATTCGTCAGAAGACCAATGAGCAATTCGCGAAGTTCGAAAGTCTATTAAAGCAATTGCATGTCAATATTCCTTTTATTGAGGTCCTAACCCAAACGCCCAAATACTCTAAGTTCATGAGGGACTTCCTCACTCATAAAAAGAAAATTGAAAATTTGCAATTACTCAATTTAGGCGAAGAATGCTCTGCCCTCGTACTCAATAAACTTCCCCAAAAGAAAATCGATCCCAAAAGCTTCATGATTCCCTGCTCAATAGGGGAGTCCCCCGTTCGTAATGCCCTAGCCGATCTTGGGGCTAGCATTAACCTCATGCCCTCATCAATGTTTAAAAGACTTGGCCTGGGAACCACGAGTCCTACAAAAATGAGCATACAACTCGCTGATCGATCCGTCAAATTCCCACAAGGTGTCATTGAAAATGTCTTGGTAAAAGTAAGCAGATTCGTCTATCCAGCCGACTTTGTCATACTCGATATGGAGGAAGACACCGAGGTCCCCCTCATACTAGGGAGACCATTTCTTGCCACCGCACAAGCGGTGGTAGATATGAATGACGGAACACTCACCTTGAGGTATGGGGATGATGAAGTAAAATTCGGAGTTGGGAAGAGAATAGAGGACGACGACCCGGTCAACTACAAGAAGGTTATTGATTCGAGCTTGGATGCTGCTCTCCGACGGTGTAACATGGGACGCCAAGCATCCCACTCAGAAAATATATAACCTCACATTGGGTCTAGCCAAGGACCCTTATAAACATGGCGCACCATGGAGGCATTCCGCGGAACTATCCTTAGTCTAGTTTAATCTTTTAGTTTTAATTTGCAGGAATAAAACACACTCGTGGTGATAATGGATGAAAAAGGGAACGAGAAAAATGGCCCCATGCACAAAGAACGAAGCAACCCGACACAAATCTCCATTACAGAAGGCTCAACAGGGGTCGTGCTCAACCAACACGGCCCCGTGCTGAACCACCTGCGGAAAAACGCCCAGTTCAGGTAACTGGACACGGGCCGTGTTCACCAGACACGCCCCCGTGTCTAGGCTTCTGTCTCATTTCTTTAATTTCGGTTACTGGCACCTGAACACGGGGCCGTGTCCGGTCCCCACGGGGCCGTGTCCAGACTGCCAGTAACATAAATCTTTGCTTTTTAACACCACATTACACATCCAATCAACCTAAAAATTTATTTTTTGGACACATTGAGGACAATGTGTAATTTAATTGTGGGGGGGGAAGCTAACACTTTGAAATTTTGCAAGTCCTAACAACAAGCCTTACACAAAACTCTATTGGAACCGCTAAACACCCCAAATTTTTTACAAAAATTTTTCATTTTTTTTACTTGTCTAAAGTTTAAGTTAGGAATCACAAGATTAATAAGGTTATATTTTTATAAAATTTACAACCGAGAGCGTCGTGATAACAAGAACCAACATAAGAAAATTATGAAACGGCATAACAAGTCTAGTTAAAATTTGATTATATATACTTGATCACATTAAAAACCCATTCCCACAAAAGTGAGTTTTGAGCCTTTATTGCGCATACAAATTTACATCTTTAGACTAAATGCTCATTTTTCGTTTCTTGTGTGAATAGCCGCTTGGTTCTTACAACTCTAGAACTTGCCACGACGATTCATTCCCGGTCCTTACCAACTTAAACCCAAGTAAGTAAATGATGGAGGCATTAGGACTAACCATTTTTCTTTCTACACCATTATTTTTCATTTTTTTTACCACCTACCCAAAATCCCCCTAGTTAACCCCTTTGAGCCTAAACCATTCGTTTCTTTACCCTAAACTTTTTTTTACCCACAAAAAAAAAAAAAAAAAACCCTTTTTATTTTTCACCCTTTATTTTAGTAACAAGCTCGGTTTTTCGCAAGTTCGTTCTTTTATGTGACTGATCAAATATATATATATATATGATGAAGTTAAAAACAAACAAAGCTATATAACCAAAAGCTTGTTTGGAGAAATACTTCAAAATAAAAAGTCACTAAAAAATGTGTTACGAAAACCGACGCTTTTTATGCTTTTCGCCCTTTTTACTAACCACTAACCCAACCACCCACCTTTAATCCAAGCCTAACCTTTCACCCAAAAAGTCCTCTTGATATTTACAAAGGTATAAAGTTAAAAAGGAGGAGGATTGATTGCTTGGCAAGCCTATGGAAGGCGTAAGTTACATGCCGCTCTCGAGCGACTCACTAAAAAAATACACCTTCGGCCGAGTGTTGAGTGATTTCTCCGGTGAGGTATGTGAACTTGTATATAAATGAAATTTTAAAAAAGGCATGTTATGCCCAAAAAGGCATGTGAACTCGTCAAAGTTCGATGGAATGCACGGCACGGGCCAGAATTCACGTGGGAACGTGAGGATCGTATGAAAGAAAAGTACCCGCATTTATTCCCCAAGACCCCTGCAACCAGAAGCAGAACCTAAAATTTCGGGACGAAATTTTCTTAACGGGGGGAGAATGTGACAACCCTCATAATTACAGGTATCTGTACATTTAATTAAATTTAATTATGTGCTTAATGACTGTGCTTGATTACAACTGACAATTTGAACTGCTTTATGATTTTTATATCATACATACAAATGCATCATATTTCATACTGTCACTCCATTTATTACACACAAACATTAGTGACATACTTGATGCACAAAGCACAGTTAGCACACTGAACAGATAATTCAGAAACATGCTGACAATGCCAGCAACAGACAGACAGTGTTTTGAGGCCCAGTATGAGCCAGGGATAAGGTACTACACTAGTATGGAGTGTAGGGAAGTGAGGACCATAAAACTGCGTCACTAGGTGATAGTTATAGTGCCAGGAAGTGCCTAAAACACACTTTAAGTGCAGAATTCTGCATTTATTTATAAAATTCAGCATTGTAAGACACTAGTAGAGTGCAAAAATATGGCACGATGGTCCTGTATACTTTCCTAAGTGCCGGGGATTAATTGTGTTACAAAAATATATATAAAAGACACCTTAAGGAATAATTAAACACTTTAACGGAACAATATCTAACTGGATAACCGGACATTACCCGGGACAGTAAATTTTTACCAAACACACTGTTTAATTATTTCTTGGCTTGTCATGATCCCCGTATACCCTAACACCCACTAAATATCAAATAAATAACATATATGAGTGCATACTTGAATTCTAACTAGTGATTACCTTTTAGTTGCAAAACTTGCACCCCCCCTAACCGAAATCGGTCCCCAAGGGACCCACAACTCATCTTCACCATGCTTCCTATCTTCTACTAGATTATGTTCTATTATTTTAATAGATTATGGCTTGTGGAAGTGGCCAAAATATTTGAACATATCTATTTAAGCATGGCACCATAATCACCACCATCACTTATCATTATCACACCACACCCTCACACCCCACTCCCTCCTTTCGGCTCACCTTGACCGCCCCCATCACCATCACTAAACCACCATCTCCATCCATTTTTCAAGCTTCATTCAAGTGTAGTAGAAGGATTAAAGGAGCTTGCAACTTGTGGAGCTTCAAGGGACCTTGTTTCTTGCTTCTTCATCATCATTTCTCATCATCTTCTTCACTAGATTCTTCCCTAGCCTTGTGCTAGTAGTAAGCTCTTGTTTAACTCTTGATCATCTTGCTTTTATGGTTAAAAGTTGTAGTAAGACTAGTATGTTTGTAGGACCGGTTTCGACCTGAATGAGTCATTCGGAAGAGCTCTCGTACGTTTCAGAGGCGGAAACTAAGAAACGCACTATAAAACAGCTTGAACTACACATTAAACCTCTTGTATAATCGATTAACAGTGTTTACAGCGAGAGGAAATACCGGCAGCACTTCGGTATTGATTTTCCTGACCATTTCAAATGACAAAGACATGACTGCTATTTATACTATCTACCTAACCGTTTGAAACCTTCAAACGGACATACATGTTCAAACGACCACATGTTCAAACGGTGGCTTCAACTCAAACGGAATGGCCTTTCAAACTGCCAAGTCTTCAAACGGCCATGTATGGTAGCTTCTTCAAACGGTCAACTCAATTGTCTTTCAAACGATGGCTCATTGGACCACAAAAGCAAAGCTCTCATTGGGCCATCATTTGGCAACATGTAATTGGACCTTTATAGCATTCAAGTCTTCAAACGGCCACCATATAAATTTCTTGTTTCATGACATCACATGTGATGTCACCTAGGTGATGTCACTTGTGATGTCACCTATGTGATGTCACTCGTGATGTCATGCCCGATCAGATCTGCACCGAATCCAAGACTCGATTATTAAGACTAAGACGACAGATGACTGCACCAACAAACTCCCCCTCAGATGTTGACGAGTCTTAAGTGTCGAGTCTTCAATGACTTCAGTCTTTATCAGTCCTCTGAGCTTCTCTCTCTCTCTGTCTTCAGACTCCCCCTCTCGATTTGCTGGTATTCCTTTGTTCTTCATTGTTCTTCAGCAACATCTTCAGGATCGTTGTCTGGCCTTCACATGTCACAACTTTTCATCTAATCCCTGCAAACACTCACTCTACCTCAAAATAAATTTCTTTCACATACATATTTCAAACATATACCCCTGCACCAACTCAGATTCTCTCTCAGATCATTCACATATGATGAACCATTTGTTGATTTAAAAAAAATATATTTTGACAATTAGAAGCACTCCCCCTCAAAACAATGTCATCATGTTTAGCACTCGGAATTTTGATAATCAGCTTTCCAACATCAGTTTGTCGAAAATCTTTTTGAATTTTTCAAAATTTATACTAAACACACACAAAATCTTTTTGGATTTTTCAATGTAAAGAAATTAAATGCAGAGAAGAAATATTTACAAACACTATTTTTGTGAGTTCGTGTAAAAGAATCATATCAGTTTATGAGACATGTCACTAACACCGTTAAGCTGATTTCATTTTAAGTTCTAAACAATTTACCTAGATTGTCAGTATATCGGTCCACTGAAATTTTCACACAAAGTTCAATTGATCCGAGATACGATATTAATGTTTTAAGAACTTAAACTTATCCGTGTGTCCCACTACTTGAATATACTCCCGTATCCAGATCCCAATATTCAGTCTTACAGATGAGTATACCACAGCTGATATCTGTATAGGGGTTAGGTGCGAAACCGTGAGAGCTCAGGTCAGAACTTCCGTTCAGCAGAGAGATGACGGCTCGACTTTTGGTGTGTCCCCTTTAGAGGATCTTTTAATTTCAACAGCAGCGACTATCAATTTTATTGTTTCATCAGCATGCTGAGGGCGGCGCTTTTTCAAGCTTTTTGCAGAAAGTATTATCCGGGGACTAGGTCAGTACTTCCATTCAGCAGAAGTCCCGGGATAATACCCCAGATATCACTGAGCATAAAGACCTAGTATCTCAGAATAAGGGACCTTTCAAACAAGATTTCAGGGGTTACCTATATATCCAAGTTTGTGTTAACCCACAGAACAAGCAAGTTTGAACTTTTAGATTTATATCTCGTCACAATTTACTAAATGTGTAAAAGCTACTGACATATCCACAGTAAGACTGTTTATCACATTTTATCTTTCCAATTCTTTAGCATGTTATGACAGCTCACTGATGTACTACCATTTCCTCTTTTCACAACGAAACTCATTTTTTAATTTTATCATGTTTTTGTCTTTTTCAAATTTTCTAATGTTTTTGGATTTTCTGAAATTTTCTACTCCCCCTAAAATGCCAACACATTTCAAAGGAAATTTGAAAACTACTAGACTTTTGACCCTCTTGAAAACATAGAAAACAATACAAACTGTACAAAAACTTGACAACTGATATCGAATCACATCAAATCTCCATTCACTCGGCATAAACAATCTGAACTCCCCCTTTCAACAAACCGTTTTCTCATTTAGATTTCAAAACACTTAAGTTTGTTTTAATCAAAATGATTTTTCCGGAAAATGAGCTTGTGTTTACCATTTTTAAGTTTACCACTTATGAAGCATGGGGATATGGTTCATCATCTTGTTTATCAATCTCAAATGAATAATAAATCAAGTACAACTTAATGTCCCTGATTTATCATTTGCAGTTCAGAATCACTGTACCACTTGTAAATGTAAATTCTTCATAGTATAACTACAAATACCACTTGTAGATCAAAAATACCACTTGTAGGTTTTGCTGTAGGAATTAAACATCTACAGAAACCTCTTTTCCACTTGTCGAATTATTCAGAAAGATGCGGATTCCTGCTTCTCAATTACCAACCTGGAAGCTCCGGCGTAGTCCTTCAACCTGTAAAACTCAAACACTATTCAACATCTTTTAAACAAGCTTTTCAAACACTAGAATGATGCCGATTCCTGATCCACGAAATAAACTTAGGATCTCCGGCGAGTCAGGTTTTTCATTTAAACAGATTCACCCAAGCTTGACGGTCCTTGGGTGATTTCGAATTCTTATTCAACAATGGTGGAAAATTTGCATCATCCATTGTTAAATCTGAATTCTCCTTTTTTACCTCAACCAATGGCTCCTCTGGCTTCGACGAACCAAAATCATTGCCTGCAGGTGGCTTGTCTGACTTTGACCTGTCAGATTCATCGCCGACCATTTTCTTCATCTTCTTTTCCTCTTTCGTCCTCAAATTTATATCTGATGAACTCATCTTGCTTGACTTTGCAGCCGAGGAAGTTGATTCATCAGAACTCTTATTTTTTCCAACGGATGAACCCGAGGACAAAATCTTTTCCAAATACTCTCGAGCTTTCTTCCTCTTCTTCCTCAGTCGGTCTTTCTGCCCCTGTGAAAGCTTCACTTTCGTCTCTTGAACTTTCTGTTCTTGAACTTTTGGTTTTTTAACTTTTGGTTCTTGAACCTTTAGTTCTTCGGGCTTGACCTTGACTGGAACTTTTGCCACTTTCTGAGATACAACCCTCGATCTTTCATTTGATCTCCTTGGGCAATCTCTGGCAATGTGACCTTTGATTTTGCAATTGTAGCATCTTCTGGTTTCATAACTCCAATTCCGGCAGTTAACAGCAATGTGTCCCACATCGGTAACACACTCTGTTATCGTACCGTATACCATCTTCACACCAAACACTCAGATCATAGCATTGTCTGGCTTGGTGATATTCTTTCCTCAAGTTTGCTGGATTTGGCTTTTGAGCACTGTGGTCCGACCTGCACCACTTATTACCAACAATTTTTGAGTTTTCATTTTTTACTTTTTGTAATTTTTCATTACGATTGGATGATCGATCTGATGAACTTTTATTATGTTTTTGAAAATTTTTCTCATTCTTAATTTTTTGTTTCTTTTCCACTTTCTTCTTTAAAGGTTTTTGCTTAGAGCATTCTCCCTTTTCAGTCGATTGTAGAACAGTTTTCTGAAATTTTTCTTTCAAATTTAGAAACAATTTTTGTTTTTCTAATTTTTCATTTTCATCATCAGATTTTTCATTGCAATCTTCAACTTTGACATTGTCAAAGTTTGTGACATTGTCACTTATTGGAACTGAATTGATTGGTTTCGGACAAGGAAAATTCAATTTGTCTAAAGTAGATCCAAAACCTATCAATTTCTTCTCAAGTTCATCAATCTTGGTCCTGGAATTCTTAGCTTCTTTTTCAAGCTGAGATATTTTTTCAAGATGAGACTTGATTGATTCTTCATTCTCATTCTTCAAATTTTCAAGAACAGACTTTTCATTTTCCAAAATTTTTATTTGTTCTTGGAATTTTGATTCATTTGCTTTCAAATTCTTATTCTCAAGCTTTATCCAGAAATCCAAATCTTCTGAAATTTCTGTTTGCTTTCAAGCTCTTTTTCCAATTCTTTGATTTTCTTTTTAGCACACTCACCTTCTTTTTCCAATTTTAAATTTTCTGAAGATGGGAATTTATCATTTTTTGTTTTTCAATGTTGTTTTTGCTAAACACATCTCTCCCATCTTCAAGAATTTTCATTTGATTTTGAAAATCTTTTTCAATTCTTGATTTTTCAATTTCAAAACTTTTATTCTTATCTTTCAATTTTTTGTTTTCTGATGTCAAACTGTTCAAATTAATTAACAGTTTAACATTCACAGATTCCAACTTCTCGCAATTTTCTTGTAAATCCAGAATCTGCTTTTCATCAGTTTGCTTCTCATCTTTCAACTTCTTGACTTCCGATGTCAAACTTTCCGCATTCTTCAAGAGTTTGTCATTGTCAGTCTTAAAGTTGTGACACTTAGAGCACACTGATTCACAACTTGATGATCCAAACTCTGCAGATTCCTCAGCATTTGAAGCTTCTTCTTCATTTGCCCTGAATGTACCTGCACAAAATATTTTAACGAAATCAAGAGGATTTTCATTTACATCTATATAACAACCTCTCTTAAAATCGTATTTCATCACATATTTTGCCCTGACACATTTACCAATCCTATTGATCATCTCCTCAATCACATCTAAACTCAGATACATCACATGATTTTCTAAAACCTTGATCATTTCTTTCTTTTTCTTCCTTGTTTCAAATTCATGAGTTTTTAGTTTGCTGATGAATTGGTTTAGAGGTAATTTTGAAAAATTTGAATCCTTCCTTAAATTTTTCAAACATTCACTCCATTCAACAGGTAATGCATCTGCAAACTTTTCTATCTTTTCAACATTTGACAGACATATCTCATGACTTTTCAAGTAACTAAGTAAGACTCCATATCGGTTTTCTAGATCTTCCAAAGTTTCATCTTTCAAACATACAAAATATTTAAACCTTTTCACCCATCCATCCTTTTTCACATTTCTATAACTGTCATCAATAAAACCTCGATGCCAATCATTAAATCTCTCGAAATAATCATTTTCTTGTTCATCAAATACCATTGCCATATTTCAAATTATTCCGACACGTCTTTGTTGAACACAAAAGCGAAACTGTAGCTGTCACAAAAGCGAATTTGTCAAGTGTCGTAAAAGCGAACCAGAATTGACCACAAAAGCGGACCAGACTTGTAACAAAAGCAGATCTCAACTGTCACTAAAAGCGAACCTCAACTAATGTGACACAAAAGCTAACCAGTAATGTCGTCAACCACTTAACAACCTGCCACAACCTTACTTATTTGACCGATTAATTTTAATGGGCGGTGAACAAGGGCCTGTTGATTGGGCCTCCACTCTTAGTGGATGATGACATGAAACATGTGAGCAATATTTTTGATTATTCCCTAAATGCTCATTTAACCTAACAATCCACCACTTCTATTATCATTGGACCGCAAATCCCATTTAGGCAATATATTTCATTTCACATGCATTCTGACAAATCTGACTTATCACATGAGACACAATTCAAACGGTGACCTCTTCAAGCGATCATGACGTTTTCAAGTGGTCAGTTTCAAACGGTTATGTTCAATTTTCAAACGATGTCGGTTTTCAAACGATGCTTTCAAACGGTGAGTGCATTTTTCAAACGGAAGGCTAGTTTCAAGCTATATGTTCAAACGGAAGTCATCAATTTCAAACGGTAATGGATAATTTCAAACGATACGTTTCAATTTTCAAACGATAGGTTGCAATTTCAAACGACATATCTATGACGTCATCAAGTCGCGAACAATTTCAAACGGTCAAGCATTTTTCTATCAGTTTTAGATCGAATTTCAGTCCGAAATTTCTAAGGCTTTGTTAATTGACAAATCCGAACACAATATGAAATTTTGAGCCGATTTCAACCGTAAAATTTATCGATTTTATGAAAGAAGGTGTAGAAAATGAGATTTTCAAGCTGAATATGGCAAGAACTCCTCGTCCTGAGCTCTGATACCAATTGTAGGACCGGTTTCGACCTGAATGAGTCGTTCGGAAGAGCTCTCGTACGTTTCAGAGGCGGAAACTAAGAAACGCACTATAAAACAGCTTGAACTACACTTTAAACCTCTTGTATAATCGATTAACAGTGTTTACAGCGAGAGGAAATACCGGCAGCACTTCGGTATTGATTTTCCTGACCATTTCAAATGACAAAGACATGACTGCTATTTATACTATCTACCTAACCGTTTGAAACCTTCAAACGGACATACATGTTCAAACGACCACATGTTCAAACGGTGGCTTCAACTCAAACGGAATGGCCTTTCAAACTGCCAAGTCTTCAAACGGCCATGTATGGTAGCTTCTTCAAACGGTCAACTCAATTGTCTTTCAAACGATGGCTCATTGGACCACAAAAGCAAAGCTCTCACTGGGCCATCATTAGGCAACATGTAATTGGACCTTTATAGCATTCAAGTCTTCAAACGGCTACCATATAAATTTCTTGTTTCATGACATCACTTGTGATGTCACCTAGGTGATGTCACCTATGTGATGTCACTCGTGATGTCATGCCCGATCAGATCTGCACCGAATCCGAGACTCGATTATTAAGACGAAGACGATAGATGACTGCACCAACATAAACACTAAAGAAACAAGAACAAGAATAATGAACATGAAGCTTTACGTATAAAAGTTACATATAGATCTTGTTAAATAATATTTGGAAATACGATTTAACAAGAATAGAAAGTGGTTATGTGCTACATAAAATAACCACCTTCTAGTTTGATCATGAACTTGAATAAAAATGATTTTCTTAAAATATAAGTGAACAAGTTGATGGATGATCATGTTGATCCAAGTTTTACAAAAGATTTTTGTAAACAAACCAAGTTCAAGAAACGATCTCTAAAAGATTATGATTTTTACATACACTTACATATTTTTGGAAGTGAAATAAGTGTGAAAATCTTTTATTTACAAGAAGAGTTCAACAATTTTATTTTTGTAAAAATGGTTTACAAGTTGTAAACACTAAATTATTTTAAGAGAATGATTTTTAAAGAATAAATACGCTTTGGAAGGTAACTAAGTCCCCTAAAAGCTTTACCAAGTTACTACGCGTTTTCGAAATATATCAAGTTCATGATTAGCGTGTAACACATATATTTTTCCTCTTGGTAATATAAAAATTGATTGTTGATGATTGTTGGTTGATTTTGAAAAGAAAAAGATATGCTAGTAAGCATGGACACCTCTGTTTTTAGGGGAAACTCTGGCGAAATTTTCTAAAAATTTCAAGACTTAGAAAATATTTTTCTAAGCAAATGTTACAAGTATATTTTATAACATGTGTTTTGAATATAAACTTCGTCATAATTTTTGTAACAAATACAAGTGTCGGAGGTTGACTTTCTAAAATAAAAATGGATGAATATATATTTCGAATATATATTTTTATACTATAACGCCTGTGTGATCATTCGTTATTTTGTGAACTAGTTATATTATTTAGGGCAAAATAATGTAACTTAGCAAAATGCCATCACGTTTTATAATTTCGGAAATACTTTTACGAATATATTTTGGGTAAATATTATTTGGACACAAAGAATGAAAATATATTATTTTTGGGAAAAATATATATTTTGGGAATACATTATTTTCGACAAACGTGTTAAATATTGTGGGATCGGTGACCTGACCCGAATGAATCGTTTAGAGGGGTTCTACTCTGTTTCAGGTGCAGAATAACAAGAAACAAAGCTAGAAACAGCTGATTCTTCACTTTAACTACTGATTGTATTGATCGGAACGCAATTACAAGCAGTCTTCACACCGGCAGCACCTCGGTATGGAAATCGTACTACTATTCTACTGATTTCGCTCAAGACTACTATATATAGTACTGTGATTTCGCCCCAAGAGACACAGGGACCACATGAGCGAAATCAACCTGACCACATAAGCGAAATCACCTACCTAAGGCCCTATGAGCGAAATCAGGATCTAATACACATACATTCTCCCATTTTCTCGTAAAACGTGCCCTAATCTATACAATGCAATCTAAAACTCGATACAAGACGAAGTCGACAGATGTAGTGCACCAACAGACTCCCCCTCAGATGTTGACGAGTCGTCCATCGAATCTTTACAAACTTCAGTCTTGATCAGCATCTTGGCTTTTCTCTCTTTCTCTTCATCAACAGACTCCCCTTTAACAATGTGCTGGTATTTCTTCATTCTTCAGCAGCGTCTGCTTCAGGATCGTTGGCCGGCTTTCCATCTCACAGCTTCTCAGGATCGATTAGCCTGGCTCTTCATGTTCCAAGATTGTTGCCTGGCTTTAACTTTGTTCATAGAATTGAAACCTGGCTCAAGCTCTTTCCACAGAGTCTTTAATTTCCAAGCTCGAAACTTGGCTCTAGCTCTACTCAGGACTCAGGATCGAATAACCCGGCTCAACTTATCATGCTTGGATGTCTTCAGACTCCCCCTATCAATTTGCTGGGATCACAGCCTGGCTTGTTAAAATCACAGAAACCTCAGGTATCAGAACCTGGCACTCTATCTTCAGGTTAAAGATTGAAACCTGGCTATTCCTGCACATTCTTAACCTAGAAGTAAATTTTCTAAATTTAACAATTCGAATATAGACGTATGCACCAACACCGACTCCCAATATAAACATATGCACCAACACACAGATATAATCAGACGACTCCCTCTCCTAATAACTTCCTCTTTGATGAACCAATTGTTAGATTTTAAAAACATATTTTCACATTCAAAGCACACTCCCCCTCACAACAATGTCATCATGTTTAGCACTTGGAATTTTGAAAATCAGCTTTCCAACATCAGTTGTCGAAAATCTTTTTGACTTTTTTCAAAAGTTTATGCTAAAACACACACAAAATCTTTTTGGATTTTTCTGAAAGAAAGTAAATGACACCACTTGTAGAATTAAACGAAAATACATAAATGAAATATTTACAAACAATATTTTTGTGAGTTTGCGTTAGAGGATCATATCAGTAAATGAGACATGTCACTAACACCGTTAAGCTGCATTACATTTTAAGTTCTAAATAATTCACCTAGATTGTCAGTATATTTGTCCACTTAAATTTTCACACAAAGTTCAATTGATCCGAGATACGATGTTAATGTCTTAAGCTCTTGAACTTATTCGTGTGTCCCACTATTTGAATATACTCCCGTATCCAGATCCCAATATTCAGTCTTACAGGTGAGTATACCACAGATGATATCTGTTTAGGGGATAAATGCGAGAGCCGTGAGAGCTCAGGTCGATACTTCCGTATACGCAAAGAGATGACGGCTTCGACTTTTTGGTGTGTCCCCTTTAGAGGATCTTTTGATTACAACAGCAGCGACTATCAATTTTATTATTTCATCAGCTTGCTGAGGGCGAGCTTATATTTCAAAGCTTTTGCAGAAAGCATTATCCGGGGACTAGGTCAGTACTTCCATACAACAAAAGTCCCGGGATAATACCCCATATATCACTGAGCATAAAGACCTAGTATCTCAGAATAAGGGACCTTTCAAACAAGATTTCAGGGGTTACCTATATATTCAAGATGTTGTTAACCCATAGAACAAGCAAGTTTGAAATTTTTAGGTTTATATCTCGTCACAATTTACTAGGTTTATATCTTGTGACAGTCTACTGATGTGCTATCATTTCCTCTTTTCACAACAAAACTCGTTTTGATTTTATCATGTTTTTGTATTTTTCAAATTTTCTAATGTTTTTGGATTTTCTGAAAATTTTCTACTCCCCCTAAAATGCAAACACATTAAAGAAAAATTTGAAAACAAACTCAAGCTCTTGACCAAATTGTAAAACCAAACTGTACAAAAACTTGACAACTGACATCGAATTGCATCAATTCGCCATCCACTAGGCATAAACAATCCGAGCTCCCCCTTTCAACAAACCATTTTCTCATTAAGATTTCAAAACACTTAAGTTTGTTTTAATCAAAATGATTTTTCCGGAAAATGAGTTTGTTTTTACCACTTGAAGGTTTACCACTTGTAAAGTATGGGTATATGGTTCATCATCTTGTCAATTTTTATCATGTGTAGTAAATCAAGTAAAAATTAATGTCCCTGATTTACCGTATTGCATTCAAGCAACCTTTGTACCAATTATAAGATCATAAACAATACCACTTGTAGGTATAACCAAACAATACCAATTGTTGGAATGTTACGTCTACATAAAACACTTTTACCAATCAGGATGTCGATTCCTGCTTCTCACTTACCAACCTGGAAGCTCTGGCGTAGTCCTTTCATCTGTAAAAAATTCAAACATTTTTCAAATTCATTCAACTCTCATAAAACATGAATGATGCCGATTTCTGATCCACGATATAAACTTGGGATCTCCGGCATAGTCCTAAGCCTTCAAGGGAAACAAACTTCCATCTAAGTCTTTTCAGACTTGATGGTTTTCAATTCTTGCGCAGTAGGGTTGTATGTTGCCTTTTTAGTTGCATAAAAGTCTTTAACCCCCTTTGCTTTCCCATTCAGCATTTTCCCAAAAATTTTCTTTACATTCCCATTGAATATTTTCTCGACATCAAACTTAGTTTTCTCTGTGTAAAACTGATTCGAGATATCAAATTTTCCAACTTTCTGTTTAACCTCTTCAAATTTCAGTGATGGAAACTCATCATCATTCACTGAAATTTTCACCTCACCTTGTGGCTCTTCTGGCTTTGTGGAACCAAATTCATCGCCAACTTTCTCATTAATCTTTTTAACAACCCATACTTGGTTGTCTTTTTCTTTCTTTTTGTAAAAATTCTTTTTAGAACACTCACCAATCTCATACGTTGAATTTTCAAAAATTTTAAATTTCTCGATTGGTGGTTCAACATCAACAACTTTTTCTTTCAATTTCTTAGAAACTCCCTGTTTTGTTTTGGCATTTTTCAGACAATTCCATGCAATGTGACCAGCTTCATTGCATTTGTAACAGGTTCGAGTTTCCTTTGGATGAAACACTTCAGTTCCATTCTTCCTTTTCTCAACAAGAAACTCTTGGTTTGATTGTCTCCAGAATGGTTTCTTCTGTTCATCTTCAGCACTCCCACATGAAACAGATTCTGTTTTTGTTTTAGAATTTTTCATATTTTTATGATTTTCTGGTGGAATAAAGCCTAAACCTTTCTTGTGACACTTCGGACCTTCCCGGGGAAACTTTCTTGATGTAACGTTTCGTGTACGTATTTTATTAAATGAAAACGATGAATTATTTGTTATATCGTGTTATGTGTACGTATATATATATAGATATATGTAGGTGGGTGTGTATGTGAGGTGAACCGGAACCCGAAACCACAACCAAACCCGAGAACCCGACTCGAGACCACGGTCTCGAGTGAACAGTAGCAATGGGCCGGCTGGGCCTTGTAACCGAAAACCCAACCCGGAACCCCCCTAAGCCCATTCGGAACCCTATATAAACCCAACCCCACCTCCCTTAATCATTTTACACACTCTCTTCTCACACTCTCCTCTCATCTTCTTCACTAAACCCTAAAACCCTAGCACAACACTACAATCCCTCTTCTTCTTCTCGGGTTCAACCAAATCAAGAACATACTCGGCTTTAGCTCGGAACCACCAACCGGAAGCTCATTCATCGAACCCACACACCTTAAGTCTCTACCGGTTAGTATTTATATGCTCATGGTTGTTGATGTTTGTTATGGTTGTATGCTTATTAATGCTTGATCGTTGATGTTATTGCTATAAAAGACTTGTTTGATGATAAAGGTGATTTCTCGAAATGATTATGTGTCTTAATGAAAAATAATCCGGTTTGGTGTTAAACGGTTTTGATATTATGCTAGATGCTTGTTTGAATGATTTTGGCCGAATAATATGTATGTTTCGGATATGTACTAATTGCTTGAATGATCATATTAAGGGCTTGATTATGAGGTTTAAGTGCACGGCTTTGGGTTTTAGTAGTATGTCTCTGTTTGAATGATTTTCAGCTTATTAGGAGGATTAGTTATAATTATTGTTTGAATATTATGTAAAATGATGATGATGAACATGAAGAACAATTTGAATGCCTTTGAAATATCTTTGAAATGTGTATATTTGATCTGTTTTGGCTAATGATCAGACAAACAAACATGTTTTAGTGGAAATGGTACATATTGGTTTCATGAAAATGCATTTCTATTGGTTCGTACAAATGACAGGTTCTAGAAGGGATTGCCATGCACGTTATCACGGTTGCGAGTCGCAACCTTTGGTTGCTACTCGAAACCACACATGACCAGTCGAAACCTTCCAGTTGCGAGTCGCAATCAGCACGCATCAAACCCGATTGCGAGTCGCAACCACACCTGCTAAGTCGCAATCTCCGGTTACGAGTCGTAACCAAAACGTGACGGACCGAGACCGCAGTTACGAGTCGCAACCTCGGTTGCGAGTCGCAACCACCTTAGTTTCGACTGGGCTGTTTTATGTTATTGGGCCTTGACTGTTTGTCTTGTTGTTTTGGGCTTCAACTGTTGGGCCTCCTATTTACTGAACTTCATTTTGATCTGCTACGGTATGTATATATGTTACTGTTTGTATTTCTGCCTGTTAACTGTTTGTATACGTGCATGCTATACGTGTTTACTTGTACCCGACTTGACCCATACTTGGTAACCATGCTAGGACGTGGTGACCAACATACTTAACCAAGTAACGTATCATACCGAGCAACCCAAGGTGAGTTCACAACTTAAAAGCATGCGTCCCGGTGGTTTGGGACACGAGACTAAAACAACCCTATCCCCTTGTAAAGGGGATACCGTCTACATTCCTTCCCTAGTTATTGGGAACAAACTTACTGTATCTTCCCTAGTATTGGGAAACCTTTTTAGTTAATTACTGTTTATACGGAATGCAACTAACGGCACTAAACGCAACTCTATCACTCAAGTCCCTACTACATAATACCGATTAGTCGCCGGTGCCAGGCGAACGGGTTATTAGTTGATAGCGCTATTTAGGTCTTACCAGCCTCACACCGTGCCATGGTATGGGATCGGTCGTGAACTAATGTACTCAGGCATCCGTCAATGATGATAGAACATTGACATCGGGGCATCCTGCGGAAACGCATTCGGTTACCTAGTGTTCGGTATTGGAAAAACAGTTTAGTCGCTAACTTTTGGGGTAGCTCCCCATGGCATGTATAAACGGATAAATTAACTGGTGAAACAAGTTTTTGGTAATTAAAACTGGACAACTAGTGAACTCACTCAGCATTATTGTTGATCCCTTTACTGCATGCTTTGCAGGTGGCCAGTGACTGGAGCAGCTACTTGGGATGTGTAGTGGTCGTCTGCCCGTGTGTTGGGCATTTATCATGTTTACCTTATGAACAATGTCTAAAACTGTTAAGTATGCTTCCGCTACATTTTACTCTGAACTTAAGACTTGAACTCTAAACTTAACACTTGCTAATCGTATGGTTAGTAAGTACTACTTTTGTTATCAATTTAGTTATTCAGTATAATTGGTGGCTGGATCCTGGTCAGTCACGCCCTCGAAGCGGGTGTTACCCGCGGGTGGATTTTGGGGGTGTGACAGATTGGTATCAGAGCCATTGGTTATAGTGAACTTGGTTTTAAAAAGGGGAAAAATCTTTTTGAGAAAAACCAGACTATAACCCGTGACTCGTGACGACACTACACTCCAAGTACAAGGCTCGACTTATCTGACCTCATAGCTCGGACCCATAATTACTTGCTTGATTATCTTATGCTTTCCGTTTTGCTATACGTACTAGTTTGCCTGATTAGATAGATACACCTTCTCTCTTCTATCTTATTCTCGCTATGTTGCGACATCACGCTCATACTATGTTTTCTGGTTATGAAGACAATGAGTGGACGCGGACGAGGAAACATCAACATGACTCAGGCTCAGTTCACTAGCCTCCTCAACACTGTGGCTGCAGCTTTCGCAGCTCACCCTATAGGTAAACTCGATGCTTTAGGATGTTTAGATCCTACCGCCACATCGTCTTTACGCTTCTAAACCTATTTCGCTTCACTCCTCACAACAGGTCAGCCTGCACCTGTGCAACCACGTGTTTGTACCTTCAAGACCTTCATGGATTGCAAGCCTCTTCCATTCAGTGGCACTGAGGGCGCCATAGGACTCCTACACTGGATCGAGAAGGTCGAAGCTGTTTTCGCTGTCTGCGAGTGTCCCCCTGCTAATTGGGTGAAGTTTGCTACTGGTACTCTAGAGGGAAGCGCACTTTCATGGTGGAAGGCGCAAATTCAAATGCTTGGTTTGGAGACTGCTAACGCTACTGCGTGGGAAGATTTCAAGGATATGATCAAGGAAGAGTACTGTCACAGGGATGACATCCACAAGCTGGAAAATGAGTACTATGAACTCAAGATGGTTGGGTCAGAGATTGAGACCTACACCAAGCTGTCCAACGACTATGCTGCTCTTTGTCCAAACATGTCTCGACCTATGTACCGAAGGATCGAACTGTACATCAAGGGTCTGGCTCCAGAAATCCGAAGCCATGTAACTTCAGCCAACCACACTACCATTCAGCCGATCGTTCGACTTGCTCACAAACTCACTGATCAGGCTGTGGAAGAGGGCAGGTTGCCCAAAAGGATCAGTGCTGCGGAAGGAACTTCTAGTGATGGCAAACGAAAGTGGGATGGAAATCAGGGCAAGGATGCTAACCCTACTCAAGCCCCAGCTCAGCAAAGGAAAACTGACAACAACAAAGGCACTCAGCAACAGGGTGGCTACCGGGGAAACTACCCTAAGTGCAACAAGTGTAACAGGCACCACAATGGGGCATGCAACAAGGGTCAGTGTCAGCGATGCCACAAGATGGGGCACGAAGCAAAGGATTGCAGAAGTCAGTTCCCAACAAGGCAGAATCAGCAACAACCCCAACAGCAACAGCAGCAGGGAAACAACAGAGCATGTTTTAAATGCGGGGCAACAGGGCACATGCGAAAGGATTGCCCTGAACTGAATCAGAATCGCAACAACAATCAGGGAGCTGGGAACAATGAGCAGAACAACAATGCTGGAAATGCAAGGGGAAGAGCTTTCGTGATTGGAGCTGGAGAAGCAAGGAACGACCCCAACGTCGTGGCGGGTAAGTTCCTACTTGATGATCGTTATGTTTCTGTGTTATTTGATTCCGGTGCCGATGCCAGTTATGTATCCCTTCGCATTAGTAAGAAACTTAAGCACTCGCCTGCATTATTAAGTTCTAAGCACATCGTCGAGATAGCTAATGGTAAGAACATCGAGGCCACGCATGTGATCCACGACTGCACCCTAGAATTGTCTGGCCACACGTTTAGTATCGATCTTTTCCCTGTTAAACTCGGAAGCTTCGACGTCGTCATTGGTATGGATTGGTTATCCAAACATCGCGCTGAGATCCTCTGTCAAGAGAAAGCAGTTCGTATACCTCGTCGTTCTGGTCAACCCCTCATCGTCCAAGGCAACAAAGGTGGAGAAGTCACCGGCATTATCTCGCTTTTAAAAGCCCAGAAGTGTTTGCAGAAAGGGCACACCGCTATCTTAGCACTTGTCACCAATACCCACGACAAGGAAAAGAGGATTGAAGAATTTCCCGTAGTACGCGATTATCCCGAGGTATTTCCTGAGGAACTACCTGGACTCCCTCCTCACCGTCAGGTCGAATTCCAAATCGAGCTAGCTCCCGGAGCAGCACCCATAGCTCGTGCACCGTACCGTCTAGCCCCTGCAGAACTGAAGGAACTCTCTACGCAACTACAAGAACTATTGGATAAAGGATTTATCCGTCCTAGTTCATCACCCTGGGGAGCCCCAGTACTTTTTGTCAAGAAGAAGGATGGCACATTCCGAATGTGCATTGACTACCGTGAGTTGAACAAAGTTACCATCAAGAATCGTTACCCTCTCCCGCGCATCGACGACCTATTCGATCAGTTGCAAGGATCGAGCTACTATTCAAAGATTGACCTGCGATCAGGCTATCATCAGCTGAGAGTTCGTAATGAAGATATTTCCAAGACTGCATTCAGGACTCGTTATGCTCATTACGAGTTCCTCGTCATGCCTTTTGGAATGACCAACGCGCCTGCAGTGTTCATGGATCTTATGAACCGCGTATGTAAGCCTTACCTCGACAAATTCGTGATTGTGTTTATCGACGACATCTTGATTTATTCGAAAAGTCAAGAGGAGCATGAACAGCACCTACGCCTTATTCTGGAACTCCTTCGCAACGAGCAACTGTACGCCAAATTCTCTAAATGTGACTTCTGGCTTCGAGAAGTCCATTTCCTCGGCCATGTAGTTAATAAGAATGGAATTCACGTCGACCCCGCCAAGATCAAATCGATAAAGAACTGGCCTACGCCTAAGACTCCCACTGAAGTTCGCCAATTCTTGGGTTTGGCGGGCTACTACCGCAGATTCATTCAGGGATTCTCCAAGATTGCACAACCCCTCACAACTCTTACTCAGAAAGGCGTCGCCTACAAGTGGAATGCAGCACAGGAATCTGCTTTTCAGAAGCTTAAGGATAACCTCTGTAGCGCTCCTATTCTCTCGTTGCCTGACGGCACTGACGACTTTGTGGTTTACTGCGATGCGTCTATTCATGGGCTCGGTTGCGTGTTAATGCAACGCGAGAAAGTTATTGCCTACGCCTCTCGACAACTCAAGACGCATGAAAAGAACTACACGACGCATGACTTGGAACTGGGAGCAGTGATCTTTGCTCTTAAGATATGGAGACATTACCTGTACGGTACCAAGTGCACTATCTACACCGATCACAGGAGTCTCGAGCATATCTTTAGGCAAAAAGAATTGAACATGAGACAACGTCGATGGGTCGAACTCTTGAACGACTACGAATGCGCCATCAAATACCATCCGGGCAAAGCCAATGTCGTGGCAGACGCCCTCAGCCGAAAGGACACCATACCAAAGCGCGTGCGAGCACTACAACTTACCATCCAGTCTAACCTCCCTACTCAGATTCGAAATGCTCAAGTTGAAGCATTGAAGCCGGAAAACATCAGGGCTGAGTCTCTTCGAGGATCGAGACAGCAATTGGAACAGAAAGAAGATGGTGCTTACTATGTAACAGGACGCATTTGGGTTCCACTCTTTGGAGGTTTACGTGAACTCGTGATGGATGAAGCCCACAAGTCCCGCTACTCAGTACATCCTGGTTCGGACAAGATGTACTACGATTTGAAGACTACATATTGGTGGCCTGGTATGAAGGCCCACATAGCAACATACGTCAGCAAATGCTTGACTTGCGCGAGAGTCAAGACAGAATACCAGAAGCCAGCAGGCCTACTCCAACAACCAGAAATCCCGAAATGGAAATGGGAGCAAATTTCCATGGATTTTGTTACAGGGTTACCTAGATCTCAACGCGGAAATGACGCTATTTGGGTAATAGTAGATCGGTTGACCAAGTCCGCGCACTTTCTGGCTATTAAGGAAACAGACAAGTTTTCTACCTTGGCAGAGATTTACTTAAAGGAAGTAGTTTCGAGGCATGGAGTGCCAACCTCAATTATTTCCGACCGAGATGCTCGATTTACTTCGGAACTGTGGCAAGCTATGCACAAATGCTTTGGCTCACGTTTGGATATGAGCACTGCTTATCACCCACAAACGGATGGACAGTCTGAACGCACCATCCAAACTCTCGAAGACATGCTTAGAGCGTGTGTGATCGATTTTGGCAAAAACTGGGAGAAGCATCTACCGTTAGTAGAGTTCTCTTACAACAACAGCTACCACACTAGTATTCAGGCAGCACCTTTTGAGGCATTGTACGGTCGTAAATGCCGGTCACCTCTCTGCTGGGCGGAAATCGGTGATAGCCAAATCACAGGCCCAGAGATGGTGGTAGATACAACGGAAAAGATTGCCCAGATCAGACAACGCATGGCGGCAGCTCGTGACCGTCAGAAGAGCTACGCTGATAAGCGTAGGAAACCATTGGAATTCCAGGTCGGTGACCGGGTTCTACTCAAAGTCTCACCCTGGAAGGGTGTGGTTCGCTTTGGTAAACGGGGCAAGCTTAATCCGCGATATATCGGACCATTCGAAATTACCGAGAAGATCGGTAAGGTTGCTTATAGATTGAACCTGCCTGAAGAACTGAGTGCGGTACACAACGTTTTTCACGTATCCAACCTGAAGAAGTGTTTGTCGGATGAAACACTTGTGATTCCTTTTAAGGAACTAACGATTGACGAACAGCTACACTTTACTGAGGAACCGATTGAAATCACTGATCGAGTGATCAAAACCCTCAAACGTAGCCAGATACCTCTTGTACGAGTTCGTTGGAACTCGCGACGTGGCCCAGAGTATACCTGGGAGCGGGAAGACCAGATGAAGCACAAGTATCCCCAGCTGTTCCCTAACGAAAATCCCAGCACTGAAGCTACGAACGAATTTCGGGACGAAATTCCAAACTAACGGGGGGATGATGTGACACCCCGTTGAAACGCTTTCACTTACACTAGCTTGACAGTGGCTGCCTTAACTTTCGGGACGAAAGTTCCTAAAACGTGGGGATAATGTGACACTTCGGACCTTCCCGGGGAAACTTTCTTGAAGTAACGTTTCGTGTACGTATTTTATTAAATGAAAACGATGAATTATTTGTTATATCGTGTTATGTGTACGTATATATATATAGATATATGTAGGTGGGTGTGTATGTGAGGTGAACCGGAACCCGAAACCACAACCAAACCCGAGAACCCGACTCGAGACCACGGTCTCGAGTGAACAGTAGCAATGGGCCGGCTGGGCCTTGTAACCGAAAACCCAACCCGGAACCCCCCTAAGCCCATTCGGAACCCTATATAAACCCAACCCCACCTCCCTTAATCATTTTACACACTCTCTTCTCACACTCTCCTCTCATCTTCTTCACTAAACCCTAAAACCCTAGCACAACACTACAATCCCTCTTCTTCTTCTCGGGTTCAACCAAATCAAGAACATACTCGGCTTTAGCTCGGAACCACCAACCGGAAGCTCATTCATCGAACCCACACACCTTAAGTCTCTACCGGTTAGTATTTATATGCTCATGGTTGTTGATGTTTGTTATGGTTGTATGCTTATTAATGCTTGATCGTTGATGTTATTGCTATAAAAGACTTGTTTGATGATAAAGGTGATTTCTCGAAATGATTATGTGTCTTAATGAAAAATAATCCGGTTTGGTGTTAAACGGTTTTGATATTATGCTAGATGCTTGTTTGAATGATTTTGGCCGAATAATATGTATGTTTCGGATATGTACTAATTGCTTGAATGATCATATTAAGGGCTTGATTATGAGGTTTAAGTGCACGACTTTGGGTTTTAGTAGTATGTCTCTGTTTGAATGATTTTCAGCTTATTAGGAGGATTAGTTATAATTATTGTTTGAATATTATGTAAAATGATGATGATGAACATGAAGAACAATTTGAATGCCTTTGAAATATCTTTGAAATGTGTATATTTGATCTGTTTTGGCTAATGATCAGACAAACAAACATGTTTTAGTGGAAATGGTACATATTGGTTTCATGAAAATGCATTTCTATTGGTTCGTACAAATGACAGGTTCTAGAAGGGATTGCCATGCACGTTATCACGGTTGCGAGTCGCAACCTTTGGTTGCTACTCGAAACCACACATGACCAGTCGAAACCTTCCAGTTGCGAGTCGCAATCAGCACGCATCAAACCCGATTGCGAGTCGCAACCACACCTGCTAAGTCGCAATCTCCGGTTACGAGTCGTAACCAAAACGTGACGGACCGAGACCGCAGTTACGAGTCGCAACCTCGGTTGCGAGTCGCAACCACCTTAGTTTCGACTGGGCTGTTTTATGTTATTGGGCCTTGACTGTTTGTCTTGTTGTTTTGGGCTTCAACTGTTGGGCCTCCTATTTACTGAACTTCATTTTGATCTGCTACGGTATGTATATATGTTACTGTTTGTATTTCTGCCTGTTAACTGTTTGTATACGTGCATGCTATACGTGTTTACTTGTACCCGACTTGACCCATACTTGGTAACCATGCTAGGACGTGGTGACCAACATACTTAACCAAGTAACGTATCATACCGAGCAACCCAAGGTGAGTTCACAACTTAAAAGCATGCGTCCCGGTGGTTTGGGACACGAGACTAAAACAACCCTATCCCCTTGTAAAGGGGATACCGTCTACATTCCTTCCCTAGTTATTGGGAACAAACTTACTGTATCTTCCCTAGTATTGGGAAACCTTTTTAGTTAATTACTGTTTATACGGAATGCAACTAACGGCACTAAACGCAACTCTATCACTCAAGTCCCTACTACATAATACCGATTAGTCGCCGGTGCCAGGCGAACGGGTTATTAGTTGATAGCGCTATTTAGGTCTTACCAGCCTCACACCGTGCCATGGTATGGGATCGGTCGTGAACTAATGTACTCAGGCATCCGTCAATGATGATAGAACATTGACATCGGGGCATCCTGCGGAAACGCATTCGGTTACCTAGTGTTCGGTATTGGAAAAACAGTTTAGTCGCTAACTTTTGGGGTAGCTCCCCATGGCATGTATAAACGGATAAATTAACTGGTGAAACAAGTTTTTGGTAATTAAAACTGGACAACTAGTGAACTCACTCAGCATTATTGTTGATCCCTTTACTGCATGCTTTGCAGGTGGCCAGTGACTGGAGCAGCTACTTGGGATGTGTAGTGGTCGTCTGCCCGTGTGTTGGGCATTTATCATGTTTACCTTATGAACAATGTCTAAAACTGTTAAGTATGCTTCCGCTACATTTTACTCTGAACTTAAGACTTGAACTCTAAACTTAACACTTGCTAATCGTATGGTTAGTAAGTACTACTTTTGTTATCAATTTAGTTATTCAGTATAATTGGTGGCTGGATCCTGGTCAGTCACGCCCTCGAAGCGGGTGTTACCCGCGGGTGGATTTTGGGGGTGTGACATTTCTTTTTGTAGCTACGATTTTGGTTTTGTTTCTTTTGAAAACCAGGACCAGAATTGTAACCCTTTTTCTTGTTTAAACGTTCTTGAACTCTTGAAGTGTATTTTTTAGGTTTTCCAGTAAGATTTAAATCTTTTATTTCAGAAATATTAAATTCTGTCATTTTGAAAACCTTTTTGATCATGTCAAAACGAACACTTCTTATTGGAAACTCTTTGTCAGAGTATAATTTGTCAGAATCATTTAAAGTGTATGCGACTTCAAATGTTTCATCATCCAAATTTGCCTTTGATAACAAAAATTCTTTACTGTAAGACCGTTTGACCGACGACTTTTGACTGTTGACTGACGAATTTGACCTTCCAGACTCAGACTTTGACTCGGACTCCTCATCAGTATCCAACACTTGATCGACCACCTTTTTTATTAACTCAGACTCATGATCAGTGACAGATGAGGTAAACGTGACGTCAATGTTTTCTGGTAATTCATCAGTTGTGTCGGTTTTTAGCTTTATATTGACTGCCTTTTCAAGTTGCTCCTCGTTTGGTTTTCTAGGAGAATACCCTTCCCAAATTGGAGGCAGACACTTGTTATAGCTAACAGTCGGTTTCTTACCAGTATCCTTTTTCTTTGGCTTGTCATCATGAAAAGCTTCCATACCTGCAACAGTTGGGTAAATACGATCAATGAGATAATCAGAACTAGAGTAACTTTGCAATAAACGTCTAATTCTCTCATTCTCAATCTTCTCTGTCTCCAACTCTTGCTTCCACTTAGCACTTTCATCGATGTAAAAATTTATTGCTTTCTGCTTTGTCATCATTACAGCATTCATCATCGTTAGTGCTTGTTCTCTTTCAGAATTTGTCTTTTGGAGACCAGTTACTGTTTTGTTCAATACATCATAAGATTCTTTCACATAGTTGAGATTGAACAGCAACTGCTCCTTCTTCTTTTCATACTCAGCTATTATATCATCTTTTGCTGCACATTCCTTGCATGCTTCCAAATACTTCGTGCAAGGCTTGATGACTTCAACAATCTTTTCAACTTCGATTGTCTTCACCACTTCGACTATTTTTTCTTCTTCTTTCACCTTTTCTTCTACCTTCACTTGCTCAGTCTCAATCATCTTTTCAGCAACACTTTCAACGTTCTCATTCTGAACAACATCTTCATTTTTCATTTGTTGTTGCTCTTTAGCAGCTCGTTTCTCCTTTAGTTTCTGCATGCGATCTGCAAAATAGAAATGAAAACTTTCAGGAGAAAGATGAGATTTTGCAATGTTAATATGCTTTTCCTCCTCATCATCATACTGCTATCATCTGGAGGTGACTGATCAAACTGTACAGATTTTTCAGAATCAGCCTCTGATAAACCAGAATCTGACGGTGTTCGATCAAAAACAACTTCTTTTTCTGAGCTTGCATCATTTTGAACACTCTCATTTGAACTCTGTGAGCTTTCCTCAACATTTTCAGAACTTTCATTAGAAACAACAGACTCTTCTTCCACACTCTTCACAGTCTCTCCAATAGACTTCATCCAGGTGGCAAACATGTCTGGTTCTCTGACAATTTTAGCAATGAAAGCTTTGAACTCTCCTTTTTCATCCACAAACATATCCCAGCTGAAGCCTTCAGGTAGTCTTTCATCATCTTGATCGGCTATACATGCTTTGCTTTCAGGTGATATGTAGTTGTTCCAGTTGAAGTCTACCAAACACGCTCTCTTTGAATCCTCAATCTTTCTACCATGAGCCATCTGTTAGTCTTGTGATTGACCAACCTGTTGATAAATGGCTTTCCGGTAGTAATCATCTTTTCCGAACGGATTCTGAGCTACACTAGCTTCTCTGTTCTTGCACTCTCGCTTGAAATGGCCTTTCTCCCTGCATCGAAAACAAGTAACTTTAGATTTATCAAAACCTAAAGTAGATACATGAGCATCGAGAAAGTCATTTCTCCCAGTAATAAGCTTGAACTTTTCAGCTCGTCTGAGAACACTCGCTAGACACCATTTGATATCCATCAATTCCATCTCTTCGGCGTCTATCTGATCGTAATCCTCCTTTGTGAGCATAGGATTCCCGATCCGACCAGCAACTAAACCTTCATATGATAGCAACACAGAACCTAGTAAAGCCATGTGATCTTTCGTAGTTTCTTCAGAAAAACTTTGACCCTTTGGAAGATTTAGAGCGATGTTGCACTGAATGACATAACCATTTCCAGTCTTTGTGCCCTGAGACTGAAAGCTTGTATTTGACTCTTTAGGATTGACACTTGGAAATGATGAGAATCCACTGCTGCTTTTGTTTGAACCCTGATCAGCCTTTTCCGTTAAATCCCCAGCACTAAATGCAGTTTGTATTTTCGGACTTCTCTCAGTTTCTGGAACCGGAACACTGCCTTTGTAGTACATCTTTACGTCCTGTTGACCACTTGGACTATTCATCCTAGCGATCTTCTGCTGTTCCAGATCCTGACTTTCGATCTTTTCGATGAACTGAGAAATTGTTAACCCATCATAAACACCCGTATTTTTAAGAATCATCAAATACGTTCCCCATTCTTTCCGCGGTAACGCATCGGCTAACTTGTCTACCCACTCTTCACGATCTTTTGTAATACTCAACATTGACATGGATCGCACTAAGTGGAAGTAGCGTTCGATCAGCTTCTTTGTGTCCTCTCCCGGTAGACTGCTGAACAAATCAAACTCTTTCTTTAGCAGTGCCTTCTTGCTCTTTATCATATTTTCACTACCCTCAAATTTAACTTTAAGTGCATCCCAGATTGATTTAGTAGTTTTGTCGTGCTCAAGCAATATAAAGATGTCTTCTTTGATAGCTTGCTGGAGCAGACCGATCATCATCTTTTTGGCTTTGTACATAACCCGTTCTTGATCAGTAAACTCAGATAGCTCTTTAAGAACTTGCAAATCTGTTCGAGGCAACACATATTTCTTTAAGATACATTCCCACGACCTAAGATGGTTAGCCTGAACCCAGTTCTCGAATCTATCTTTCCACCCGTAGTATTCTTCGATACTCATCAATTTCGGGGGCTTTTGTGTAGTTCCCGTCTCGTTTTCTAAAGTCATGGCTTGAACAATAGCAGCTGGACCAGACGGTGTTGCAAACGCGTTATAGAACTTGGTATCCATGATTTGTCAACACGTTCAAAATCAGCAATTTTTTTGAGCGAAATTAGATGTTTGTGTACTAAGAGCGAAATCACACTTGTATACTGGAGCGAAATCAACACTTATGTCACCCAGGAGCGAAATCCCAATGTACTTTAGAGCGAAGTCTCTATCAATTATGTCACAGGAGCGAAATCAGAATACTTGTCAGCTTGGAGCGAAATCAAAGTAACTTCTGGAGCGAAATCCCAAGTTCTGTAACCCTTGGAGCGAAATTAGGATATGCACAAGAGCGAAATCACCAAATCAGCACTTCTGGAGCGAAATCAAGATGTTAATATGAGCGAAATCACAAATGTCCATATAAGCGAAATCAACTCGGAGTCAAATTTTGTCCATTTTTAGTCCGAATTTCAGTGTCAAACTTTCAAGGATTTGTTAATGTCCAATTGTCTATGATCTGTGAAATTTTGAACAAGTTTTGTCCGGTAAATCTCGTTCTGGTGAAGAAAGATGGTGTAGAAGTAAGAAAGCTTGATGAATTCCAGCTAATCTCTGCAAAACTCCTCCTCCTGAGCTCTGATACCAATTATATGATCGGTGACCTGACCCGAATGAGTCATTCAGATGGGTTCTACTCTGTTTCAGGTGCGGAATAACAAGAAACAAAGCTAGAAATAGCTGATTCTTCACTTTAACTACTAATTGTATTGATCGAAATGCAATTACAAGAAGTCTTCACACCGGCAGCACCTCTGTATGGAAATCGTACTACTGTTCTACTGATTTCGCTTAAGACTACTATATATAGTACTGTGATTTCACCCCAAGAGACACAGGGACCACATGAGCGAAATCAACCTGATCACATAAGCGAAATCACCTACCTAAGACCCTATGAGCGAAATCAGGATCTAATACACATACATTCTCCCATTTTCTCGTAAAATGTGCCTAATCTATACAATGCAATCTAAGACTCGATACAAGACGAAGTCGACAGATGTAGTGCACCAACAAATATATTCTTCTAAGTGGAGTTTAAAATATATTATTTCCGGAACCACCAACAATACATGTATAAATACCCCCATCCTTGGGAAAGAAATACACATATAAATTACTTCAAAAGTATGAACACGAAATAGTTGCCTAACTATTATTCCGAAATTCTAAAAATAAAACTTAAGTTAAAATAATTATTATTATTTTAACAAAATGTTATGACTTGGAACAATAACAAAGTAACGTAACTCAAACCCGAAACACAAAAGCAAGGCACGGCCCGTTCGTCTAATAGACATTAGTACATTGTAGGGGGTCGTATTTGCTGAAGAGACCGGAGATTTGAGTACGATACAGGAGACGCACTTCAGTGAGTTCATGTCCCCCTTTTCTTTTTAACTGTTTTCAGTTTTACAACTTCGGGGGTAAAATACAAGTTACAATTATACAGACATTTTTATACACGGTATCGTTAGCTTAAGGAGGGTTTACTACTTAGATCATGTGACTGGTGGGTACAACACTTAAGGCCATTAATCCTCGTCGTAAGACCGAGGGACATGTGTCATACCCAGACCACGTAAAACAACAAAACGTGGCGGAAACGTCAGGGAGTGTTGTAACAGAAGTTATTGTTTCACAACCATGGATACAAAAAGTGTTTCGTTTTATTGATAAAATTAAATATTCACATTGTCTTAACATAGAACAAACAAGTTTTATATCATCTATCATAGTTATTATGTCACTAAGGCCTTGTCCAGATCCTATGTGACGCATGCATCCTAGAAATCACATCAAGCAACATCACCTGAAACATATGTAAAAACAAAGTCAGCAAAGAAATGCTGGCGAGTACATAGGTTTTATAAGAGTATCGGAATTATGGCTTCGTTTACATGTTGCATTACTTTGGTAGACTTCAAGAGTCAAAATACAAACCTTGTTTTTGAAAAATGTATTGCAACATAATTAACCAACTCAAATCAAGATGGTTATAGTTTATAAAATCTCGTAGCCATGATTCTTAAGCCCAAAAAAACATTTGTTTTAGAAAACCAACTTGTAAAACATCTTGTAAAAAAAAACCTCGTTAAAAACTCGTATGGTTTAAATCTTAGAAAACATCGTTGTGTGACATCGTTTCAAAATCGTTTACCCAAGTGAACTAAATAACGCCACGGTATGTAATATGATGAAAACACTTATATATAGGAAGTACCAGCGGCGTATCCACCATGCTTTCATCACATTACACCCGTCCCGTTATCTAAACACTAACCAAAAACCAATCGTTTACCCAACTTGTTCATCTTGTTCCAAATCGTTTCCAAATCGTTAACTCGTTTAAATCATTTAAAATCATCCTCGTTTTAATTGTGAAAACTATATATGGTTGTCTCGCTAATAACATTCAAACCTTTGTGACTCGATCACCTCGCGTCTCGCTTCTCGCGTTAGCAAACCACCAAAGGGTAAATTAACTAACATCAGATTTAGTCGTTACCCACAACCCCCATACATAACCATGGGTGATGCAAAATAACGGGATTTGTCAGATCCTATGGTACCATAACCTAATACTGGTCGGTTGGGCCAAAATTAATGAATGTCATTTGTTATGTAACTACAACCAATAAGTTTTGTTCACTTTATTGAAATCATTATTAGTTTGTATAAACCATCTTAATTGTTTTTGAAAAACCATTGTTTAAACCTTGAAATCATTTTGTACATATGAATCACCCCAAAACAATTGAAAACAGTAAAATAGAGGAACTATGTACTCACATGTAGTGCAAAGTATCCTCAATCAATAGAACTTTAAACAACCTCAAGCAAACCAAAGGAATCAAGTAGCACCTAGTAATCGAACCACTAGTCAAACAATAGACGCCTAAGTCGGACGATCGGATAGAATGAAGTCTCGTAAACCAAATGAGTGTTGGAACTCATGTGATATGGTTTAACAAAGCTTACATCCTAAATTGAAACCTAACCTAAGTGCTTTCGACCCATCACGACCCATTAAGGTAGCTTACGCTACTTTAACGCGTCGTGTGCGCAAAAGCGCGTTCAAGACGTCTAACTAGTCCTATGACAAGTATTATATGCCCGTACATGTTTAATTATGTTACATAATCAGTTACGTGTCAAAAGTTTAGGTTACATATGCTTAATTACCAATTTTGTATGAAAAGGGTATTTTGGTAATTTACCAAAGGCATATAAACTACCTATCATGCGACTAATCAAACCTAAGTGACCATAAGGTATAACCTTGAAAGGTTATTCCCTATGCGACTATGGTCACTAGACATGTTTGGTCGGATCCTAATGATCGACCAAACGGGTCGTGGTCGAAAGTCTAAGCGGGTGTTTAGTCCGCTTGACTTACGACTCTACACAAGCACTAAACTAAAAAGTGACGAGCTAAACATGCTAGAACATGTTTAGTTAAGTTAGAAAATAGGTTTTGATACCCTAGAGTAGTTTGGTTACAAAATACGCGAGAAAACGCATTTTGGCCGAAACTACGACTCGTCAATGAGCCTAGATAACGTGGTAATAAGTAGGTATAGTCACTAGGGAATATAACCATCGTGATTACACTCACGTTATGAAGTTCAAACGAACTTCGCGTTGATCATAAACTGGTCAAAGCAGAAAGTCAAACGCAGTTTGACTTTAACGATAAAAACGAATGAAAAGAACGAAAGAATACTTACAAAAGGTCCCCGCAAGCTCTTGATCCGATTTACTCTCAGGTATGAAGCATAAACTTCAACTTAGAGAGCCAAAATCAGATCAAGTGTGAGTTGGGGGAATGAATGGGGTTGGGTATTTATAGATTTCCTTGAACCGTTAAGATCGTTTATCGAAAACCGAGCTTCAATCTCAACCATCCATGTGGGCACATGGTTTACAAATACAAGAGGCATCTTAATACCAGCCCATAGAATTGTAAAAACCTTTAAATACCAGCCCATGGTTTTGCAAAACCATGGGTTAAAACCATTAACACTTCAAAATTAGACTAGGTTCATAGAATCTGGTCAAAAATTTCAAAAATAGTCCATGCACTTGTAAAACTTGATTTTTGGCACTTTTAAGCCCTGTTAACCCCATTTCAAAGCTCTAAAATGATGTTAAAGTATAGGGTACTCCAAACATGCTCAAAAATATCTCGGATGTCGGTTCGTTCGGTCGTACGGTTGCGTTATTCGCTTAACTACGACGGAAGTCGTAACGAACGCAAAAACGATCCAAATCAAGCGACGAATGGAATTTTCTTATGCCAAACACTAAAATAAAATATTTTAATGCTTACACAAATTTTTGGTTGTCCGGATATATTCAGAACGTAAGATATGCACGAAAATGCAAACTTGTGCACTTTTTGACGCTTTTAGTCCCTATTGATCAATAAAGTTTATTTTAGCATACCGAACCCCTCAAAGCCTATTTCTAAGCTATGTAAAGGTTATTTAGGGTATGTTTAACTTATGATCAAGTTCCGGAATGTTCGTTACTATAAAAATCGGTATAGTTTCGCAGTTTGACACAAATAGTCCCTGCGATGGAACAAACTTAATTTCAAGACACCAAACCATTTAAAACTTATTTCTAAGTTATGTGGAGGTTACTTAAGGTATGTTAAGACTATGTCACTATTCCGGAGTGTTTGTCGCGTTATACTGACTGCGTTTACACACCAGTTTGCGTATAACCTTCTAGAAAGCGATTTAAAGCTTGAAATTTGGAATTGAATTAAATTGTAAAATCACCAAACACAAATACACACATAATAACACCAAAACACATATAATAACACCAAATCACATTATTTTATTGATAATAAACATTGTTTTACATTGTACAACGATTATAGAACACAGTTATCACAGTCTCCCCTACTTCAGGAAATTTCGTCCCGAAATTTTAACTAGAGGAAGCTTGTGAAAACAAAATGCGGATATTTCGCCTTCATCTGGTCCTCACGTTCCCAAGTAAACTCTGGGCCACGTTTGGATTCCCAGCGAACTTTTACCAATCGAATTCGTTTGTTCTTCAACTGTTTGAAAGTACGGTCCACGATCTCCACGGGTTTCTCGACAAAGTGCATCGTTTCATCGATTCCGATCTCACCGTGAGGAATGTGAAGATCAGCGTCAGCTAAACACTTTTGCAAATTGGACACGTGAAAAGTCGGGTGAATATTCCCAAGCTCTGGAGGTAACTCTAGTCGATAGGCAACCTTCCCAATTCTTTCCACAATCTTAAATGGTCCCACATATCGAGGTGCAAGTTTTCCTTTCTTTCCAAGGTGAAACCTTGAGTAGGACACGGTCTCCGACTTGAAATTCTAAGGGCTTGCGTTGCATATCCGCATAACTCTTTTGACGGCTTCGAGCTGTCACAAGATTATCGCGGATTTTCTTGATTTTGTCTGTTGTTTCCAGAACGAGCTCAGGTCTAGTAAGCTGAGCTTCACCGGTCTCGTTCCAACAGACAGGTGAACGACATTTTCGACCGTAGAGAGCTTCGAACGGTGCTATATTAATACTAGTATGATAGCTATTGTTGTAAGAGAACTCGATCATTGGCAGATGAGAATCCCAATTACCACTAAAGTCTATCACGCATGCTCTAAGCATATCCTCCAAAGTTTGAATTGTTCGCTTAGATTGACCATCTGTTTGGGGATGATAAGCAGTGCTTAGATTCAGTTAGGTTCCCATAGCAGATTGCATGGTCTTCCAGAAATGAGATAAAAATCGAGCATCACGATCAGAAATGATATCCAAGGGCACACCATGCCGTGATACAATCTCATCAACATAAATCTTTGCCAGTTTATCAGCAGATAGATCCTCGCGAATTGGAATAAAATGAGATGATTTCGTTAATCGATCGATAACAACCCATATAGCATCATGACCTTTAGACGTACGCGGTAACTTAGTGATGAGATCCATCGCAAGGCTCTCCCACTTCCAAACCGGTAACTCTGGTTGCACAAGCAAACTAGAAGGTCGTTGATGTTCAGCCTTGACTTTGAGATAAGTCAGGCATTTTGATACATACAAGGCAACATCCTTCTTCATACCAGGCCACCAGAACTTAGTACGAAGATCCTTGTACATTTTATAGCACCAGGATGGATAGAATATCCAGCCTTGTGAGATTCGTCCATTACCAAGGTGCGAAGATCGTCTTGTTTGGGAATCCACAAACGATCCTTGAAGTAGAACAAACCATCGTCCTTCCTTTCGAGCTTAAGCTCAAGTTGACGTGGTAATTCCATACCTATCAAATTTTGTGAAACACAAAATTGCTGAGCTTGAAGAACACAAGTTTGAAGATCAGATAGCGTTTGAACAGAATGAAGCTTGACTCGCTCTTTTCGACTAAGTGCATCGGCTACGACATTCGCCTTACCAGGGTGGTAACGAATCTCGCGATCGTAATCGCTCAAGAGTTCAACCCAACGTCGCTGCCTCATGTTTAGCTCTTTCTGATTAAGAATATGCTGGAGATTTTTGTGGTCTGTGAAAACCACACACTTCGTGCCATAGAGGTAGTGTCTCTAGATTTTAAGCGCGAAAACCACAGCTCCTAACTCAAGATCATGAGTTGTGTAGTTCTTCTCATGAATTTTCAACTGTCTAGATGCATAAGCTATGACTTTACCTCGTTGAATAAGAACGCAACCAAGTCCTAGATTCGACGCGTCACAATAGACAACGAAATCATCATTTCCCTCGGGCAGAGATAGAACAGGAGCATCACACAGCTTCTGTTTCAGCGTTTGGAACGCTTCTTCTTGCTTGGGTCCCCACTCAAAAGGCTTATTCTTCCGAGTCAAAGCAGTGAGTGGAACCGCGATCTTTGAGAAGTTTGAAATGAATCGACGAAAATATCCAGCAAGACCAAGAAAAGATCGAATCTCTGTAGGTGTCATTGGTGTATTCCAATCTCTAATAGCAACAATCTTGAATGGATCCACATGAATACCCTGCACATTGACTATATGACCCAAGAATTGAACTTCTTTAAGCCAGAATTCACACTTGGAGAATTTAGCAAAAAGTTGTTCCTTCTTCAGGAGTTCCAACGTTAAGCGAAGGTGTTGCTCAGGCTAGGCTCGAGACTTTGAATAGACAAGAATATCGTCGATGAACACAATAATGAACTTGTCTAAATAAGGTTTACAGACCCTATTTATTAAGTCCATAAAGATAGCTGGAGCATTCGTCAAACCAAAAGGCATGACAATGAACTCATAATGCCCATATCTTGTGCGAAAAGCAGTTTTGGGAATATCTTCTTCGAGAACACGAAGTTGATGATACCCAGAACGCAGGTCGATCTTGGAGAAGCATGAAGCACCTTGCAGCTGATCGAAGAGATCATCAATTCGAGGTAGGGAATATTGATTCTTGATGGTAAGCTTATTAAGCTCATGTTAATCGATACACATTCAAAAAGACCCATCTTTCTTTTTCAGAAGAGGACAGGAGGTCCCCAAGGTGAAAAGCTCGGTCGAATGAATCCTTTATCAGATAACTCTTGAAGCTGCTTCGATAATTATTGCATCTCCGACGGTGCAAGTCGATAAGGCGCTTTTGCAATAGGGTTGGCATTGGGTACAAGGTCAATATGAAACTGGACTTGACGAACTGGAGGCAAACCAGGCAGTTCATCAGGAAACACCTCTGGATAATCCCGAACAATCGGAATATCCTGAATACTCTTGCTCTTGTCTTTCTCCTCAGTGATATGTGCTAGAAAAGCAACATATCCTTTCCTTAAATACCTCTGGGCTTCCATACATGACATAAGCTTCAAACCACCCGAAGGTTGCTCGCCCCGAACTTCCAGAGTATCGCCAGAAGACAAATGAATACGAACAATCATGTCAAAACAAACTACTTCAGCATGATGTTTGGTTAACCAACCCATTCCAACGATGATGTCGAAACTCCCAAGTTGCATCGATGTGAGGTCAATAGGAAAAAGATAGTTATCAAGGTTCAACTGATAACCACGAATAACAGAATCGAGAACAAGAGGTTTACCAGTAGCAACTTTAACAGATAAGGGTTTCCTCAGTTTAGTTCTAGGTATCGCAAGCAAAGGTTCAAAAGACAATGAAACAAAATTTCTATCTGCACCAGAATAAAAAAGAACAGACGCAGGTCGATTGTTAACAAGAAACGTACCATTGACAAGGAACGCACTATTGACAACGAGGTTGTCAACCAAATCAATCGCTTGACGCACAGCGACAAATTAAAGCAAATGGGTCAATACAATGTATCGCTGAAGACATGCTCGCCTATAAGTGAACACTCACCCCAAGAGTTCCCAGGTAAGAGTGACTGGTCCGATTATGTGGATTTGTACGAACACTCTAGCCTTAGACAGAAAACTCAGGGTACAGGCACTCACTCTTCCAGTTTGCACGTGTTCACATTATTTAGACCCAAACTTTGACGAGATATTGAAAACTTAGAGGGTTCAAAACCTTATAAAAGAGGGTTCAAAACCTAGTAATCAATCATCCTAGAACAGATGATTAGTTTTCAAAGCGGATTCGAACTTAGTGTTCTTATTGTGGTTATCACCTAAGGATAGGTGACGGTTTTGTTTTAAAATCTAAACGCAAGAAAACTTGCGTTGGGGTCCTAAAAGTTATAGTCTAGGTCAAAGCATTACTAATAACCTAATTCCCTATAACCATTGGCTCTGATACCAACATCTTCTGTCACACCCCGACCACGTAAAACAACAAAACATGGCGGAAACATCGGGGAGTGTTGTAACAGAAGTTATTGTTTCACAACCATGGATACAAAAAGTGTTTCGTTTTATTGATAAAATTAAACATTCACATTGTCTTAACATAGAACAAACAAGTTTTATATCGTCTATCATAGTTATTATGTCACTAAGGCCTTGTCCAGATCCTATGTGACGCATGCATCCTAGAAATCACATCAAGCAACATCACCTGAAACATATGTAAAAACAAAGTCAGCAAAGAAATGCTGGCGATTACATAGGTTTTATAAGAGTATCAGAATTATGGCTTCGTTTACATGTTGCATTACTTTGGTAGACTTCAAGAGTCAAAATACAAACCTTGTTTTTGAAAAATGTATTGCAACATAATTAACCAACTCAAATCAAGATGGTTATAGTTTATAAAATCTCGTAGCCATGATTCTTAACCCCAAAAAAACATTTGTTTTAGAAAACCAACTTGTAAAACATCTTGTAAAAAAAACTCGTTAAAAACTCGTATGGTTTATATCTTTTAGAAAACATCGTTGTGTGACATCGTTTCAAAATCGTTTACCCAAGTGAACTAAATAACGCCACGGTATGTAATATGATGAAAACACTTATATATAGGAAGTACCAGTGGCGTATCCACCATGCTTTCATCACATTACACCCGTCCCGTTATCTAAACACTAACCAAAAACCAATCGTTTACCCAACTTGTTCATCTTGTTCCAAATCGTTTTCAAATCGTTTCCAAATCGTTAACTCGTTTAAATCATTTAAAATCATCCTCGTTTTAATTGTGAAAACTATATAGGGTTGTCTCGCTAATAACATTCAAACCTTTGTGACTCGACCACCTCGCATCTCGCTTCTCGCGTTAACTGTGACACTCTAGGTTTTCCCGAGTAACCCTCTTGTATTAGCAATGTGTACGTACGATTTATTAAATGAAAGTTATGATTATCTTGATATGCTATGTGTTGTATGTATGTATATATATATGTGTGTATAAGTACTAGTGGGCCGAGACCATGACTCGAGACCACCTGGTCTCGAGTAAACAGTAAATAGTTGGGCCGGTTGGGCTGCAAACCCCTTTGAGCCCACTCAAAACCCTTGTAGAGTGCACCACCCAAACCGAGTATAAAACCCCTCATCCACCTTCTCCCTTACACTCTCACACACTCTCTCCCTCACTAAAACCCTAGAACTACAAGACCTCCTCTCCTTTCTCTCGGACCAAACCGGTGACAATAAGGACACTCGGCTCGGTTCAAGCTCGGAATCATCATTCGGAAGCTCACCCATTGACTCTTCATACCCTCACACTTCGAGTCTCTACCGGTTAGTGTTCTAATGTGTTCTAGGTGCTATATGTGTACTAGATGTCATGTGTGCTTGATGAATGAAACATATGCTTAACCTCTTTTGTATGATCTTGATTGACTTAGTGAGTAAAAATCATGAAATACATGAAGATTGTTGTTCATCTATGATGTAGATGCTTGATTTCTAGATAAAGTTATGGTTAGGAAGAATAGAGTGGTTTGTTAATGATCATGCTAACTTGACATATGAATAAGTAGAAAAATGTTTGAATATGGTGCTATCATGTTCTCGGTTGGGTGTGTGAATGATGATGATGATAATGTAAACTAAGGTGTATATTTGCTTAAATGAACATGTTTGCTTAGGATGAAAACCCTAATGATGAACAACATGAATATGATATGAATGTGTTATAAACATTTGAAAATGCTAGTTTTGATCTGTTTTAGTTAAGGTTTAGACAAGGAAACATGTTTGTGTGATATCATTGGATAGCATATAACATCAGGAAATCAGAATTCTGTTGGATAGTACAATGCGGGCAGATGCATCAGAATCAGCAGGTAAACGAGTCGAGACCAACGGTTGCGACTCGAGACCATGATGCTACAACTCGAGACCGCAACGGTTGCGACTCGAGACCTAGACTAAGCAACTTCAAAACGGACTTCAGGGACTCGAGACCATTAAGGTCTCGACTCGAGACCACATCGTGACAACTCGATACGGGACTCTAGATCTCCGGGGTTGCGAGTCATGCCTGCACCACTCGAGACCAACCATTACAAGTCGAGACATCCTAGTTGCGACTCGAGACCGCATGTTCTCGAGTCGAGACCACCTTGTCTTGACTGGGCTGCTCACTTTAGTTATTGGGCCATAACGTGATTTGTTTGGGCTGCCTGTTTAACTGAACTATGTGTTAGTTGTTACTGTTGACTGATCCAATAGTAGAGCAGGCCCAATAACTCAACATGTAACTGTATGCATGCTATGTGTTAGATTATGTGTAAATACGTGACATTCTCTGTACCCAAACCTGACCTATACTGGTAACCATGTTAGGACGTGGTGACCAGCGTGCTTGACAAGTAACCTAATCTGCCGAGCAACCCAAGGTGAGTTCACACACTAAAAGCATGCGTCCCAGGGAGGGACACAGACAACTGCCAACTTTGGGAAAAATACTTTTGAACTATTATTTCCGGGGGAAATCCGAATGGGTATTTACTATCTCCGGGGGAGATACGTTTGGATATTATTTATAAATCACAACTAGCCAAGCTAAACGAAACTCTATCACCTTAAGTCCCTGCATACAGTACCGATTAATCGCCGGGGGCGAACGGGTTATTAATTGATAGCGCTATTAGGTTTGACAACCTCACACCGTGACCGGGGGAGATCGGGCGTGAACTAGTAGACCTTGCATCTTGATCAATGACGATAGACATTGACTCGGGGCACAACAACTTTCCGTCAATAGTTTCGGTATCTACAGTTTAGTGAGCTTACAGATGGGGTAGCTCCCCATAACGTGATTATAAATGCTTTATCTAAACAACTTACGTTTCAAAAACTAAAACTTGACACCTCGTGGACTCGCCAACATTATGTTGATACCCTACTACATGCTTTGCAGTTACCCAGTGATTCGGGAGCTTGCAGCTTGCGGATGTGTAGTGGTCGTCTAACCCGTGTGTTGGGTTTTAAACAAACTTGAACTAAGAACTTTGTTTTTATCCATTTTGTCTATGCTTCCGCATGTGGCTGGATCCTGGTCAGTCACGCCTCCAAGCGGTGGTGTTCTGGATGTGGATTTTGGGGGTGTGACAGATTGGTATCAGAGCCATTGGTTATAGTGAACTTGGTTTTAAAAAGAGGAAATCTTTTTGAGAAAAACCAGACTATAACCCGTGACTCGTGACGACACTACACTCCAAGTGCAAGACTCAACACATTAGACCTCATAGCTCGGACTAGTGATTACTTGCTTGCTTGCTTTACGTTTTCTGTTTTGCTATACGTACTAGTGTGCCTAGTTAGATAGATACACCTCCCTCTTCAATCTCATTCTCGCTACATTACGACATCACGCTCATACTATGTTTTCTGATTATGAAGACAATGAGTGGACGCGGAAGAGGAAACATTAACATGACTCAGGCTCAATTCACTAACCTACTTAACACGGTGGCTGCAGCTTTCGCAGCTCACCCTGGAGGTAAACACGTTATCTTAGGATGTTTAGATCCTACGGCCGCATCGTCTTTCACCCCTAAACCTATTCGCTTCGCTTCTCACAACAGGTCAGCATGCACCTGCGCAACCACACGTGTGTACTTTCAAAACTTTAATGGATTGCAAACCTCTCCCATTCAATGGCACTGAGGGTGCCATAGGCCTTCTGCACTAGATTGAGAAAGTCGAAGCCGTCTTTGCTGTCTGTGAGTGTCCCCCTGCGAATTGGGTGAAATTTGCTACGGGTACGCTCGAAGGAAACGTGCTTTCCTGGTGGAAGGCGCAAATTCAGATGTTTGGTTTGGAAACTGCTAATGCTACTGCGTGGTGTTAGTGCACGAATGTCTATCGCCTTCGTCAATCCGAGCCATAATGAGATTACGAAGAAATCAAGTCTTTATAAATGTCATATCTAGTTAAAAGGCAAGGTGGCAAACTTGTAATTAATGAGAAATCTCATTAAAATGCCTTCACCTATAAATAGGAGTTTATGTCATGAGTTAGTTAGATTTTTGGGAGAGTTAGGAGAAAGGCTCTTGAAAGACTTTCCTCCACATTTGTACTTTTGGAGATCTAAGTTTAGAGAGAGAGAGTCTAGAGAGAGAAAGTCATTGTAATCGTGATTCGTGTACCGGAATTGTCATATTTCTCAATGGAATCACGTTAGTAGTACATTGTTGTGTGTTCGGTCACACACGTTCACGGATTCCGCACGTGAAACGTTCGTTTCGCAATCGAACGGCGTAAAAACCGGTCCTACAATTGGTATCAGAGCTAGGAGCTCGATTGCACGATCAAACACATCGTTTTCGTACCAGATTTCAGCGATTTCAGAGCCGGTTCAGATCCGATTTCATCAATTTCTTCATCTTCTACCTATTTCTCATGGTTTTTACAGAAATTCGTCAAATTGAACGTGATTTCACGGTCCGATTCGTCTGAATTTTTGATAGATTGTGCGAACAACATTGAATTACAACCCTACCAAGTTTCAGATTGAAACTCCAAGTCGTTTAGGAGAAATCGGGGTTTTTCGGGTCGAATTCGCGTCATACGATCAGACAGGTTCGCTCATTCGGTCACAATTCAGGTCCGCTCATAGAAATTGAACAGGTTCGCTCATGTGGAATTGTTATGGTCCGCTCGTGAGATATTACACGGGTTCGCTCCAAACATCAAACTTTTGATCCGCTTATAGATCACTATAGAGGTCCGCTCCAAACATCAAACAAATTGGTCCGCTTATTTGACATGTAGATCCGCTCCAAATGTAAGATTTATGGTTCGCTTATAAGTCATCTTCTTCATGTGATCATCTGAACATCGAGAAAAAATGCATGTGAATACAAGAAGGCCCAATCATAGATTCATGCTGCCATTGATTGTCGGCCACTAGCCCATGTCCATGTGTTGTTGTTGATTTAATCACTACAGGTTGTTGTTTGCCCCAATCATGGTTTAGCGGCCCAATAAAAGCAGGTTGTGTCACCACCCACCGCCCCACTAAGAGTGCCAATTTAAAGTGTTGTTGATTTGTTGTTTTGTGCCGCCCATTAGTTTAAATCGGCCCAATCCCAGCCCCTTGCATAGCCCACAAGCCCATGTTTGGATTTAGTACACCGGCCACAAAACAATAAACTGTCCAATCACGAGCCTTATTACACCAAGTGTTGGCCCAATCCCAGCCTTTTAAGACACCTTCCACTACCTATTGTTTGGCCCAATCGTCTTCTTGTTGCCGCCCCACTACCCAATTGTTGTTATTGTTTAAAAAAGGAAAAAACAAAGGCCCACTACGAGTCCAATCATATATTTTTGTTGATATTAGTTTTTTTAAAAAAATAAATAATAAAAAATAAAAACCATTATTATTCTATAAAGAATTGGGTGCATTTGAATTAATAGTGTGCATTCATTGGAACGTGTTCGCGGATCTTCGACACGAGTTCTAGATCAATTCCATCGACACACACTTTGACGGATTCAGTTCAGTTTAAACTGATTGTTTATTTGGGTGTTTGCAGGTAATTCGAAGTGATTTGTTGTCACCGGATTTTCACCAATCGGATATTCATCAGATTTTTGTTTGTGTGAAATTTTTTTGAATTGATTGAAAATCTGTCGTTGTGTATTTCTCATTACCAAGACATGGATTCTGAAATTTATATTGCACTGAACAAGTTCAATAATTTTTCAGGTATCAATGGAGAATCAATTGAAGAGTTGATCAAAAGATATATCGAGTTGTATTGGGAGATGGTGAGATTGAAGATAATCAAGACCAATGAGGAATTGGTTGACAAGTTGGCAAATGTTTTACCGGGTGATGGGTGGAGAACGTATTTGTTAGATTTGAGGAAGATATACTTAGACGTGAATTTGAGCTTGTTTATCGAGAAGATTAAAGAACGAGAACGTGAACTACAAAAGCTTAGTAATGCAGAAACTGATGAAGTAAAATGCAAATCTGAGGAAATCGTTCGAGAGGTAGAGGAACAGGTTAAAGAAATTTCAGCTATCAAGGTGGAAACGAAAGCTGAAGCTGTAAAGATGACAGAGAAGTGCTCAAACTGTGAAAATTTGAAATCTGAAAATGCCAAACTCTTGAGGGATTTAGAGAGTTTGACATTAGAAAACAAAAATCTTAAAAATTTAGAAAATGTTTTGAAAATTCAAATAAAAAATTCAGAAATTGAAAAATTAAAAATTGAAAAAGATTTTCAAAGTCAAATAAAAATTCTTGAAGATGGGAGAAATGTGTTTAGCAAAAACAATATCGAAAAGCAAAAAATGATAAATTCTCATCTTCAGAAGATTATTCAACTTGAAAAAGAAGGCGATCAAGCTCGAAAGAAAATCAGTGAGCTTGAAAATAAATTGAAAGGTTTTGTGACTTCTTCAGCGTATGTGAATATTTCATGCCCAAAACCGATCAATTCTATTCCAATAAGTGACCGTGTCACAAACTTTGACAATGTCAAAGTTGAAGATTGTGATGAGAAATCTGATGATGAAAATGGAAAAATTGAAAAACAAAAATTGTTTTTAGAATTAAAAGAAAAATTCAAAAATACTGTTTTGAAATCTACTGAAATAGGTGAATGCTCAAAGCAAAAACCTGTTAAGAAGATTGTTGAACAAAAACAAATTGTTAAAAATTTGAAAATTGTTCAAAAAGAAAATAAAAGCTCATCAGATCAATCATCCAATCACAATCAAAAATCACAAAAATTGAAAAACGAAAACTCAAAAATTGTTGGTAATAAGTGGTGCAGGTTTGACCACAGTGCTCAAAAGTCAAATCCAACAATCAAGAGGAGGAAGGAGTATCACCAAGCCAAACAGTGCTTTGATCTGAGCGTTTGGTATGACAATGGTGATTGGTATGATAACAGAGTGTGCTACAAATGTGGTTTTCAAGGACACATTGCTGTTAACTGCCAGAGACAGAGATTTGAGACGAGAAGATGCTATAATCGTCAAATCAAAGGACACATTCCCAGGGATTGCCCAAGGAAATCAAGTGAAAGATTGAGGGTTAATTCTCAGAAATTGGCAAAGAAACCAGTCACTGTCAAGCCCAAGGAACTGAGAGTTTCAGACCAGAAAGTCAAAGAACAGAAGGTTCAAGAACCTAAATTTCAAGAAAAGAAAGTGAAGCTTTCTCAAGGACAGAAAGACAAACTGCGAAAGAAGAGGAAGAAGGCCAGAGAATATCTGGAGAAGAATTTGTCCTCGGGTTCACCGGACAGGTCGAATAAGAGTTCTGATGAATCAACTTCCTCGATTGCAAAGTCAAGTAAACTGAATTCGTCAGATGCAAATCTGAGGACAAAAGAGGAGATAAAGAAGAAGGTAACATTTGGTGGCAATGAATCTGTTTCTTCGGAAAAAAAGGAGCCACATGTCGGCGATGAATCTGGCTCATCAAAGTCAGACAAGCCACATTCAGGCAATGATTCTGGTGCGTCAAAACCAGAAGAGCCAGTTATTGAGGTAAAATATGAGAATTCAGGTTTAACAATGGATGATACAAACTTTCCACCATTGTTGAACAAGAATTCAAAATCACCCAAGGACAGTCAGGCTTGGGTGAAACTTTTCAAATAGAAAAACCTGACTTGCCGGAGTTCCCAAGTTGGTAAGCGTGGAACGTGAATCGGCATATTTTTTGAGAAATTTCACTCTGGTGATTTTTCGTCTTTCAAAAGATAAATTAAGGACATTAAGTTGTACTTGATTCATCTTTCCTACAAGTGATAATTTGAAAAACAAGGTGATGAAACCCCGAGTTTATAAAATGACACACAAAACTAATTTTCCGTAAAAACCATTTTGATTAAAACAAACTTAAGTGTTTTGAAATCATAATGGGAAAATAGTTTGTTGTGAGGGGGAGTTCTGATTGTTTATGCCAGGTGGATAGAAAATTGAAGTGATTCTCATCAAGTTGTCAAGTTTGTACAGTTTGTTTCAAATTTTCTCAGAAAATCAAAATTGAAACATATTTTGATTTTAGGGGGAGAAAAATTTTAAAAAAATTAGAAAATTTGAAAATGTCAAAAACATTAAAAATTTAAAAATGAGTTTTGTTGTGAAAAAGAGGAAATGATTGTAAATCAGTGGACTATCACAGCACGCTAAAGAAATGTAATGTCAAATGTAATAAACGGTCTCACTGATGATGTGACGATAGGTTTTTGTACATTTAGTAGATTTATTCGGGATATAAACCTAAAATTTCAAACTTGTGAAATTCGTGGGGAACACTACTTGGATATATAGGTAACCCCTGAAATCTCGTTTGAAAGGTCTCGTATTCTGATACACTAGGTGTTTATACTCTATGATGTCTGGGGTATTATTCCGGGACTTCTGCTGAACGGTAGTTCTGACCTAGTCCTTGGCTAATACTTTCCGCAAAATGCTTGAAACATAGCATAAAGCCCTCAGCTGATTAGACAATAAAATTGATAATCATCTGTTGTAGCTGAAAAGATCCTCTAAAGGGGACACACTGCTAAGTCGAAGCTGATATCTCTCTGCTGAACGGAAGTTCTGACCTGAGATCCCTCAGTTCTCGCATTTAACCCCTAATTTATGTACAGATATCATTGTAGTATTCTTGCCTGTAAGACTGAATATTGGGATTCTGGATACGGGAGTATATTCAAGAGGTGGGACACATGAATCGAACTAAGTTCATAAAACACTTAAATAGTATCCTGAATAGATTGAAAATTGTATGAAAATTTAAGAGGACAACTATATCGTCAATCAACGTGAATCGTTTAGAAATTAAAATGTCTAAAAGCTTAACGGTGATTGTGATGTGTCTCAAAAACTGATATGATCCTCTTACACAAACTCACAAAAATATGTTTGTACATATTTCATTTCTGCATTTAATTTCTGTCTTCGCATTCATGTTTCTTATTTTGATAAATCTAAAAAGATTTTCGACAACTGATATTGAAAAGCTGACATTCAAAATCTCAAAGGCTAAACATGATGAACAGACAGGTTGGTTAAATGGTTTGAAATGTTTAAGATGATACATTAATTTGAATCAGAAATGGAAATGTTTCAAATTTTGAAAATTTTAAATAGTTCTCAAATGTTTAGTTGATTCATTAAGTTGAATCACAATATTGTTTGTTTGTAACAGAGAAGTTGAGATATGCAGGTTTCTAAGTTTGTCGCTACGGAAAGCCAGGTGTCGATCCCAAAAGCACGGAAGCTTGACGAAACGGGGAGCCTAAAGATTCTGAAGAAAGAGAGCAACGGAAGCTGAAGACAGATCCATCGGGATTCTGTTCAAGCAAGAGGATCTCAAGAGAGAGAGAAAGACAAGTTCCTACGAGTTTCACTACGGATTGACTAGGGCAATATCCAAGGGGGAGATTGTTGATGCATTTATTGTCTATCGCCTTCGTCAATTCGAGTCGTAGTGAAAAGCCGGAAGAAATCAAGCGCATAATGTCATAATTACTTAGAAATAGCAAGGTGGCGTTTTGGTAATTAATGAGAATCCTCATTAATTCCAAGGCCTATAAATAGGATGTTGATGACATAAGTTTAGAAGTTAGAAAGGCTCTTGAAAGACTTTCCTCCACATTTGTACTTTTGGAGATCCAAGTTTAGAGAGAGAAAGTCTAGAGAGAGAAAGTCGTTGTAATCGTGATTCGTGTACCGGAATTGTCATATTTCTCAATGGAATCACGTTAGTAGTACATTGTTGTGTGTTCGGTCACGCACGTTCACGGATTCCGCACGTGAAACGTTCGTTTCGCAATCGAACGGCGTAAAAACCGGTCCTACAATTACAATTGGAGTTAGTTGAATCACAATATTGTTTGTTATAATTGTATGTTTGAGATGTGTAGGTTTCTGAATCTGTTGCTACGGAAAGCCAGGCGTCGATCCCAAAAGCACGGAAGCTTGACGAAAGGGGGAGCCTGAAGAGTCTGAAGAAAGCGAGCAACGGAAGCTGAAGACAGATCCACCGGGATTCTGTTCGAGCAAGAGTATTTGAAGACTCTCACTAAAGATTCCGTCAACATCCAAGGGGGAGTTTGTTAGTGCAGTTGTCTGTCGACTACATCTTTGTTCGAGTTTTAGAGAGAGAGAAAGACAAGTCGCTATGAGTTTCACCACGGATTGACTACGGCAATATCCAAGGTGGAGATTGTTAGTGCACGAATGTCTATCGCCTTCGTCAATCCGAGCAATAGCGAGATTACGAAGAAATCAAGTCATTATAAATGTCATATCTAGTTAAAAGGCAAGGTGGCAAACTTGTAATTAATAAGAAATCTCATTAAAATGCCTTGACCTATAAATAGGAGTTTATGTCATGAGTTAGTTAGATTTTTGGGAGAGTTAGGAGAAAGGCTCTTGAAAGACTTTCCTCCATATTTGTACTTTTGGAGATCCAAGTTTAGAGAGAGAAAGTCTAGAGAGAGAAAGTCGTTGTAATCGTGATTCGTGTACCGGAATTGTCATATTTCTCAATGGAATCACGTTAGTAGTACATTGTTGTGTGTTCGGTCACGCACGTTCACGGATTCCGCACGTGAAACGTTCGTTTCGCAATCGAACGGCGTAAAAACCGGTCCTACACGTGGGAGGATTTCAAGGACATGATTAAGGAGGAGTATTGTCACAGGGATGACATCCACAAGCTCGAAAACAAGTACTTTGAGCTCAAGATGGTTGGATCAGAGATCGAGGCATACACCAAACAGTCCAACGACTATGCTGCTCTTTGCCCAAGCATGTCTCGACCCATGTACCGAAGAATCGAATTGTACATCAAGGGTTTGGCTCCAGAAATTCGAAGCCATGTGACTGCAGCCAACCTCAATACCATTCAGCCGGTCATCCGTCTTGCTCACAAACTCACTGATCAGGCCGTGGAACAGGGCAAGCTTCCCAAAAGGATCAGTGCTACTGCTGGAACTCCTAGTGACAACAAGCGTAAGTGGGAAGGAAATCAAAGCAAGGATGCTAACCCCACTCAGGCCCCAACCCAGCAAAGGAAAACTGACAACAACAAGGGCCCTCAACAACAGGGTGGCTATCGCGGGAACCACCCCAAGTGCAACAAGTGCAATCGACACCACAGTGGGCCTTGTGGGAAAAGTCAGTGTCAGCAATGTAACAAGATGGGGCATGAGGCCAAGGACTGTAGGAGTCCACGTCCCGCCGGGCAGAACCAGCAACAGCAGCAACATCATGGGAACGTCAAGGGTTGTTTCCAGTGTGGAGCTGAGGGGCACTTTAAGAAGAATTGCCCTAAACTGAACAGAACCGCAACAACAATTAGGGAGCTGGAAACAACGATCAAAACAACAATGCTGGGAATGGTGCAAGGGGAAGGGCTTTTGTGATTGGAGCTGGAGAAGCGAGGAATGACCCCAACGTCGTGGCGGGTAAGTTCCTACTCGATGATCGTTATGTTTCTGTATTACTTGATTCTGGAGCCGATGCTAGTTATGTGTCCCTACGTATTAGTAAGAAGCTTAAGCACCCGCCTTCGTTACTAAGTTCTAAACATATCGTCGAGTTAGCTAATGGTAGAAACATCGAGGCCTCACATGTTATCAACGACTTCAAACTAGTACTGTATGGTCAGACATATAGCATCGATCTTTTCCCTATTGCTCTTGGAAGCTTCGACGTCGTTATCGATATGGATTGGTTATCCGAACATCGCGCGGAAATCCTCTGTCAAGAGAAAATGGTTCGCATTCCCCGCCGTTCTGGCAAACCCCTCATCGTGCAAGGTGACAAAGGCGGAGAAGTCACAGGCATCATCTCATTCTTGAAGGCCCAGAAATGTTTACGAAAGGGACACACCGCTATCTTAGCACTTGTCACCAACACACAGGAAAAGGAAAAGAGGATTGAAGATTTTCCAGTGGTACGCGACTACCCCGAGGTGTTCCCTGATGAACTACCTGGACTCCCTCCCCACCGTCAGGTCGAATTCCAGATCGAGCTAGCTCCCGGAGCAGCGCCTATAGCTCGTGCGCCCTATCGACTAGCCCCCGCAGAACTGAAGGAACTCTCTACGCAACTACAGGAACTATTGGATAAAGGATTTATCCGTCCTAGTTCGTCACCCTGGGGAGCACCAGTGCTCTTTGTTAAGAAGAAGGATGGCACATTCCGAATGTGCATCGACTATCGTGAGCTGAACAAAGTTACCATCAAGAACCGTTACCCTCTCCCGCGTATCGACGATCTGTTCGATCAGTTGCAGGGATCGAGCTACTACTCTAAGATTGACCTGAGATCAGGCTATCATCAGCTAAGAGTCCGTAATGAAGACATCTCCAAAACTGCCTTCAGAACTCGTTATGGTCATTACGAATTCCTTGTCATGCCCTTTGGAATGACTAACGCGCCTGCGGTTTTCAAGGATCTCATGAACCGAGTGTGCACGCCTTACCTCGACAAATTCGTGATTGTGTTTATCGACGACATACTGATCTACTCGAAAAGTCAAGAAGAGCATGAACAGCACCTACGCCTTATCCTCGAACTCCTTCGCAATGAGCAACTATACGCCAAGTTCTCGAAATGTGACTTCTGGCTTCGAGAAGTCCATTTCCTTGGGAACGTGGTCAATAAGGACGGAATTCACGTCGACCCAGCTAAGATCGACTCTATAAAGAATTGGCCTACGCCCAAAACTCCGACTGAAGTTCGCCAATTCTTGGGATTGGCAGGATACTATCGTAGATTTATCAAGGGATTCTCGAAGATTGCTCAGCCTCTCACGGCTCTCACTCAGAAGGGTATTGCTTACAAATGGAATGAAGCCCAGGAATCCGCATTTCAGAAGCTAAAAGATAACCTCTGTAGTGCTCCTATTCTCTCGTTTCCTGAAGGTACCGACGACTTTGTGGTTTACTGCGATGCGTCTATTCATGGGCTCGGTTGCGTGTTAATGCAACGCGAGAAAGTTATTGCCTACGCCTCTCGACAACTTAAGACTCACGAAAGGAACTACACTACGCACGACTTGGAACTGGGAGCAGTGATTTTTGGTCTTAAGATATGGAGACATTACCTGTACGGTACCAAGTGCACCATTTACACCGATCACAGGAGTCTCGAGCATATCTTCAAGCAAAAGGAATTAAACATGCGACAACGTCGATGGGTTGAACTCTTGAATGATTATGAATGCGTAATCAAGTACCATCCACGCAAGGCCAATGTCGTGGCAGACGCCCTCAGCCGAAAAGACACTACGCCCAAGCGCGTGCGAGCGCTACAACTCACCATCCAATCTAACCTCCCTACTCAGATTCGAAATGCTCAGGTTGAAGCTCTGAAACCGGAGAACATCAGGGCTGAGTCCCTGCGAGGATCGCGGCAGCGATTGGAACAAAAAGAAGATGGCGCTTACTATGTAACAGGGCGCATTTGGGTTCCACTCTATGGACATCTACGCGAACTTGTGATGGACGAAGCCCATAAGTCTCGTTAGTCAGTACATCCTGGTTCGGATAAGATGTACCACGACTTAAGGACTACGTATTGGTGGTCTGGCATGAAAGCCCACATAGTGACATATGTTAGCAAATGTTTGACTTGCGCAAGAGTCAAGACAGAGTACCAGAAACCAGCAGGCCTACTCCAACAACCAGAAATCCCGAAATGGAAGTGGGAGCAAATTTCCATGGATTTCGTCACTGGCCTACCTAGATCCCAACGCGGGAATGATACTATTTGGGTGATAGTAGATCGATTGACCAAGTCCGCACACTTTTTGGCCATTAAGGAGACAGACAAGTTTTCTACCTTGGCAGAGGTTTACTTAAAGGAAGTAGTTTCGAGGCACGGGGTGCCAACTTCCATTATTTCCGATCGAGACGCACAATTTACTTCCGCGTTGTGGCAAGCTATGCACAAATCCTTTGGCTCACGTTTGGACATGAGCACCGCTTATCACCTACAAACGGATGGGCAGTCTGAATGCACCATCCAATCCCTGGAAGACATGCTTAGAGCATGTGTGATCGATTTTGGCAAGAATTAGGAGAAGCATCTACCGCTAGTGGAATTCTCCTACAATAACAGCTACCACACCAGCATTCAGGCAGCACCCTTCGAGGCATTGAACGGTCGTAAATGCCGATCACCACTTTGCTGGGCCGAAGTTGGTGATAGCCAGATCACAGGCCCAGAACTTGTGGTAGACACAACGGAGAAGATTGCCCAGATCAGACAACGCATGGCGGCAGCTCGTGACCGTCAGAAAAGCTACGCTGATAAGCGTAGGAAACCGCTAGAATTCCAGGTCGGGGACCGGGTCCTACTTAAAGTCTCACCCTGGAAGGGTGTGGTTCGTTTTGGTAAACGGGGCAAGCTTAATCCGCGATATGTTGGACCATTCGAAATTACCGAGAGGATCGGTAAGTGTTGATGCACTTTTTGTGTCTGTCACTAGTCTTGTATGTATTTTTGTATTTTGTACGGTCTTTATTAATTATCGAGTCTGTATTCGCAGTCAACCAAGTCGGATATCCTCCTATCCGCTTGTGTCTGACATGTTTGTCTCTCTTTATATGTATTTGTCGTAAAACAATGCATGTCGCATCTAAGGGTAATTCTGTCATGTTTTTATACAGTCTGTGCCATCTGTTTGTGCATAACAGTTTGCAGAAACAGTTCACCATTTTGCAGGCCTTGGCGAAACAGGTCTGTTTCGTCAAAGAGATGTCGACGAAACAGACTTGGTGATTTGGTTTGTGTTTCGTCAAGGTAGTCAACGAATTAAAGGTGATTCGTTGACTGTTGGGCTTGTTACTGGGCTAACTTCTGTTTCGTCGGCCCATGTTCTGATTCGTCAAACACATCAACCCATCTGCTATATATAGGCACAGATAGTTCACAGTTTACTTAGAGATGAGAGTTTACCCTTGAAGCTTGTAAGAACTATGTTTGTATCAGTTACTAGATCTCATCCAGTTAATCAAACGATTGTGTTTCTTTGGTTAACCTTGTGTTTATCTTGTTCTATGTTTGATTGGCTAAGTTAAGTGGATTCCGCTCACTTAACTTTGTTTGCTATAAACAAGGATTCGGTAGTGAAAATCGATCCTCCGATTTAGGGACCTACAAGTGGTATCAGAGCATTGGCTCTTATCCTTGTTTAAAATCAAACATAGTTCGGGTTGTTGAACAAGTTGTAGTGTTTTTATAAGATTTTGGTTCTTGAAACTTCATATTTTTCTGGAAAAAGTTATCATAAACTGTTAACTATCTTGGGATTTTGCTAAAATTTTAGTGAAAACCTTGCTTGTTTGTGTGTTTTTCATACTTACAAGTTGGTTTTTGTTGAAATTATTAGTTAAAATTGGTTTTTGTAAACTGTCAGTTCATCCGGTTCTTTAGTGTTCTTCACATCTTCATAATATATTCAAGTGTTCTTATTAAAAGTGAACTTTTAATCTAAAAGATAAGGTGTGAGTATTTGAAAAGTGTTTGACCAACCTCTTTATCCACCATACATCTAAGTTGGTGAAAAGGAAGGTTGAAAATCGTGTGACTTGACTGGCTGGGTATAGACAACTCACCAACTTTTACCAACCTCTGACAATCTCTTTTTGACGAAACAGAATTCAACGAAACACAAAGTCAACGAAACAGGAAGCATCTCGCCAAAGGTCTCTTTGACGAAACTGAAAAGTGTTTCGCCAAAGATGCCTTCGACGAATCACATCTAATTCGCTAAAAGTCCCTTCGACGAATCAAAGTCTGTTTCGCCAAAGGTCCTTTTGACGAATCACATATCTGTTTCCTCAAACCTCTTTGAAGAAACAGGATCTGTCTCGTCGACTGCTGTTTCGTCAAAAGGCATTTCAGTTTCGTCAAGACAGTTCAAAGTTTTCAACAGAAGGTTTTCAAGTTCACCATAACAGTGTGTTTTCAAGTGTTTGTTCAGTTTTTCAGCTAGTAGTCATCGAAAATGAGTTGTACAAGTCCTTGGGACTGGAGTACTGACCCACGACCAGGTCAAAGTTCAAATCAGACATCTATGGCGTCTTACTTAGCAAACTCCATACCTCAACAACAACAGTCCATAAGTGCGAGTCAATGGGCTTTGGTATCAAATCAAAACCAAAGTATTCAAAATCTACTGTTGAGCGAGAGTGAGACGGGTAGCAACAATCGCCCGCCAAAGCTAAATCACATGAATGACTATCCATCATGGAAGGGACGTTTCCACACGTATGTTCAAGGGCAAAGCACCGAACTTTGGACGTGTTTCACTAATGCGGTCAACCCTGCCCTCGAAACAGCAGCATCAACTTCAGCAGGTTATGCTAATATGCTTGAGGATGATAAGAAAGCTTATGACTTGGAGAAAAAGGCGTTTGCCATACTTACACAAGCACTTCACAAAGAAATCTATCATCAATTTGGGTATTGTAAGACCACGAAAAGCCTATGGGATGCATTGGTGGCAAGAGGAGAAGGGAATGCAGCGTCCAGGAAGACTCGGCATGATCTGTTAAAGAAAGAGTTTGAATCATTTCAGTTTTTGGAAAATGAAACCCTAAATGATATGACTTCACGTTTCTATCATTTGATTAGTGAAATGAGTTCTTACAATGTTAATGCTACCCATCAAGAAATGATTGCACGGTTTGCTGATGCTCTACCTCCTAAGTGGAGTCCATTCATTGAGCTTATGAAACATACGGGTGCACTGGATGCAGCCAATGCTAGTCTCTATGAATTTATTCAGAAGTTAGAGCACAAGAATGAAGAAGAAATTAAGAAGGCTAAAAGAATTGCAGCTGCACCTCCTCAAAATACAGAAATGTATTTGCCTGGTTTTGGTCCTTCAGCTAGTTCTAGTTCCATTCAACAACCAAAGCTTCAAACGGCGTTTGTATCCAATACAAACTCTTCTCCGTTTCAACAGTTCAATCAAGCACAACCACAATGGGATCAAAGTGCCTATCTTTCACAAACCATTCCTACACCTCAAGTTACAACGGCTCAACCACGGTTTGATCAAAGCACCTATCTATCACAGTCAATACCCACACCACAGTCACAACCACAACAACAAGCTCATTATGCCAACAATCCCCCACCCCACAACCCAAACACGATCAGAGTCGATACTTCAAACCTCTCACAATTTAGCATTGAAGTAGCAAAGGAGCATATGGAAATCATTAATACAATGGTCAGTGCTTATTGTGGGTTGGTGGCAGGTCAAATTGGAAACATCAATATGACCAATGAAGATTATCAACACATCGACAAGGATGAAATGGAGTTGATGGATATCAAGTGGGCTTTTGCTAGTGCAGTTAGAAGAGCAAAAGACTTCATGGCTCGAACTGGAAGAACTTCGTTGGAAGGCAAAAGGGATACGAAGTACGGGTTTGATATAAACGCTGTAACATGCTTCAATTGTGGCGAGAAAGGGCACTTCAAACGTGAGTGCACTCGACCAACAAAACAAGGCAATCATAACCCTTTCAGAAACCAGACGAGTACTTCGAATGTGAATGCCCAGCAAGAAAACCGTGACAGGAGGATTGTGGCAGTCAACAACAATCAGAGCCAGTCTGGACCATCAAATCCCAATCGGGCTTTGACTGTTCAAGCTGATGAAGGATGTGACAGGTCTGTACAGTTTGGAGAAGGTGATCAACGAGGTGGAACAACTTGCTATGCAAAGATCATCAATCACATCAAGCATGTTCATAAAGAAGAGTTTTCTGAGAGTGATGACAGTTCTGGTTATTCTGGAAGTTCTGATGAAGATGCTCTATTTCTGGGGATAGTCAGTCTGAGCCTGATGTGAAAGAAGAAGGAGGTGCTGATGTTGAAGATCTACTGAATGAAGCTGATGAGCTCATATGCCAGAAATCAATTCTGATCAAGAAGGCTGCTACTGCATCTAAGGAAATGGAGAAGTTCTTTTCTGAAGATGGAGCTTTTTCTTTTCAAACTGCCTTTATGGCAAATGTCTCAGCCTCTTCAAGTCAGGTTAATTCTGAACCTCCTGCTCCTAGTGTTTGTAAATCATGTGCAGATATGAAGCTTGAATTAGAAAAGCTTCATAGTCATAATCAAAATTTGGTTATTGAACTTTCAAAATGCAAAGAGGCAAATATGGCTTTAACTCGGAACGAAAAAGAATTTAAATCTGTAATCGAAACATTAAAGAAAAGCGTGTCCGAAGTGAACAAAGTGGTTTATCATAAACAAGTAAGTATAAATGAGTACATTAACATTGTGGAGGAAACCAAGAAGCAACTAGCCATTGCCCAATGCGAGCATGATGCGATCAAACAAAAATTGGAAAGTTATTCTAACTCCCGATTTGTGCTTGATCACATCATCGATGTTCAACAACTGAAGGGAAATCAGAAAGGCATAGGATATACGAAATGTCCGCCCCCTTTGAGGCATAACTATACCAAGATGCCTGATGAGGAAGATATGCCACGGTATGAACCCAGTGTGCCTCTGAATTTTGAGGAATTTTCTACTGGCCTAGGGTTCAAACCGGACAACTCTTCAAACACATCCTCTAAGCAACAAGAAACTTCAGCATCCATGAAGCAAAGTCCTCCATTTATCGAGGACTATGAGACATCGGATGATGAATCATAATTGGATGTAAGTGATCAGGATAAATCACTTGGCAAGATGAAAGGAGTAGTTATTCCACTTGAGAATCACATTCTTTGTGATCCTGATACTCCTGCTGTTCCATCAGTCGAGAAACAAGTGATAGATCCTGTCAAAGTTGACAAGACATCTATGTCAGCTGTTAAAAGCAGTAATGTGTTGTATACGTTGGTTGGTGGTGATAAAATTTACTCAGATCGCGATTTTCCAATTGAAAATGTCAATCAATCTTTGATTGATAAAGTCTTTGAAGATAACACAAACAGATTTTTGGGAAAAACACTTCCGGGAATTGTTGTAACACAATGTGATCCAATTCCTAAGGCTGAGATCAGAAAACAGTTTGGAAATCAAAAATCACCAACCACTCAACAACCTAGTGCTTCTAATGGTAAACACCCTGTCAAGCAAGCTCAAAAGCCTAATGTCTCTCAAATGAAATCTAAAACGAAAGGAGCTCGTTTTCAAAAGAAAGTGAAAGATGTCAAATTTGTGTCATCCAAGGGTACTGATAAGATTGAGACTTTTGAGAACAAGTCAAACACCGATTTTGTACAATAAGTCACGATCTTAAAGTGTAACAGTGATAACAATTATACTCAACATACAAATGGGTGTGATGAAAAGGCTAGTACCTCAGGTTCCACGGGTTCGACATCTCATGGTCAATCAAATTCTCCTAAATTTGTTGAAAGGAGAACATGCTTTAAATGTGGGGAATTTGGGCATATCATTAAAAATTGCCCAAACGCTCCAAAAGAAAAGTTTGTTGAGAAGTCACCACCTGAAAAGGTTCGCCCTCAACGTCAGTCAGTTTCACCAAAACATGATAGATGAACAATTAAAGAACAAGAAACGAAACTGCGACGTAAGAATATAAAAACTGTTGAAAAAGCTTTAAAATCTGAAGTTAAAACAGTTAAAAGGGAACCAAGTATGTCACAACCTTTAAAACCAGAAGCTTCAAAAACTGTTTACAACACTCAATCTGGTAGGCAAAAACAAACTTGGAAACCTAAAGCGGGTGATAATTCAGGGGGAGCAATTGTACTTGAGAATCATCAAGAAATTGAGATCACGTTTCGTGATGCTCAGGGACGACCCAAGACCACTAAGGCTTGGGTCCCCATCCTCAACTGATCTTTGAACGACATGTGCAGGGTGTTCCAGGAGGAACTATTAATAGTCTTTGGATTGGTGATAGTGGGGCATCCAGGCACATGACTGGCGACTTACGGCTTCTGTATGACGTGAGAAATATTAGAGGAGGCTATGTCGCATTTGCGGGAGACAAAGGCGGATACATCACTGGAGAGGGAAGTATCTCCAATGGTATTGTGTGCTTCGATAAGATCAATTATGTTCGTCAAATTGATCATAATCTTCTCAGTGTGTCACAAATCTGCGATAAAAAGTTCACCGTGCATTTTGATGATGCCGGTTGTTATGTGCTTAAACCTGGGTTCAAAATTCCACAAGAATGGATTCTCTTATCGGCTCCAAGAGTTAATGATCTTTATATTCTCGATATGAGCCAAGCGATTACAACGTCTGCACAAGTCACTTGCTTTGTCTCGAAAGCCACAGAAAAGGAGTCCATATCTTGGCATAGAAGAATGGGGCACATTCACTTGAGGAAAATGAACCATTTGGTGAAAAACAATCTTGTGAATGGTGTGCCTGTGAGAAGTTTTCATTTACAAGATATCTGTGTCTCGTGCCAAAAAGGGAAGCAAACAAAGAAGTCTCACCCTTTGAAGAAAATCAACACTGTCAGCATACCTCTCGAACGTCTTCATATGGACCTTTTTGGACCTATGAAGCACAAGACAACATTCGGAGATGCTTATTGTTTAGTGGTTACAGATGACTATTCTAGATTTTCTTGAGTATCCTTCATGGCACACAAGAGTGAAACTCCTGGCATCCTCAAGGATCTACTTACTATGTTGGAGAATCTCTATTCATTGAGAGTGAAGAGGATCCGAAGCGACAATGGTACCGAATTCAAGAATCAAGTTATGGATGAGTTCTGTACTTCTAAAGGCACAGTTCTCGTTATACTCCACAACAAAATGGTGTCGCGGAGAGGAAGAATTGGACAATAATCGAAACTCCAAGAACGATGTTAGTAGAGTCTGAACTCCCTGTTCAATTCTGGGGGGAAGCTGTATCGACTGCATGCTACACATTAAACCGAGTTCTTACAGTAAAGAGACATGGCAAAACTTGCTTCGAACTCCTTCAGAAAAGGAAAGCGGACCTTTCTTACCTAGAACCGTTTGGCGCTCCTTGTACTATGATTGAGCCAGATTGAAAATTTGGAGCAAAGGCTATCGAGGGATTCTTCCTTGGATATGCTACTCTGAATTTTCGTGTTTGGAATCTAGCTACCAAAAAGATTGAGCAATGGAGTGAGGTGAGGGTTCAAAGGTACACGAGTCCTGTTAGGGCTCCGGGTGATCCGTGGATGTTCGATTATGATGGACTATTTGACTCCTTCAATCTGCCAACCTTTGACGAAGAATCAGCAGCTGCTAGAATGTTGTTTGAAAGTGACAATGCTACTGTCTCGCCATTGGTTAGACCTGTTCTTGTTGACCCACAAGGCTCTTCATCGGTTAACAATACAGTTCAAAATGAGGTATTTGAAGATGCTGCTGACTACAATGAGTCTTCGGAAGATGATGAATATCATGATGCAGCAGAAGGATCTTCAGCTCCAGTTGCTCCTGTTCAAGGTGCCTCTGCTGATACACCTCATGTGCAGAATGTAGACACTGCTGAAGGGAATGCATCCACCTCTACACACATTCCTGGTGTGGAGTTGGTTGTTGATCTTAATCTTAACAATTTGGGTATCAATGCACGTGTGTCAGAAAATCCTGAAATGAGGATTCATGATACCCATCCCCAATAGAATATTATAGGAGATGTCCATCGCGGTGTGCAGACGCGTAATCAGCTGAGAAACAACCAGAATGCTGGGTTGTATTCAGCCATTAGAGAATCAGGTCTTCAGAATGACTGGCCCTTCGCGTGTTACGTGTCACAAGAAGAACCAAAATCGTGGAAAGAAGCTTTGAAAGATAATGCTTGGGTTGAAGCCATGCAGGAGGAACTGCAGCAATTTCAAAAGCTTGGTGTTTGGAAGCTTGTTGAAAGACCAGAGAACTACAAGAAAATTGGCACTCGATGGGTTTTCAAATGCAAGAAGGACGACCGTGGAGTGGTTATTCGTAACAAGGCAAGATTGGTCGTTCAGGGATTTCGTCAAATCGAGGGGATTGACTACAATGAAGTCTATGCACCAGTTGCTCGTCTGGAAGCTATTCGGATCTTTCTTGCTTATGCATCATTCAAAGGATTCAAAGTCTACCAGATGGATGTGAAAAGTGCTTTTCTTCATGGGATAGTTCAAAAAGAGGTGTATGTCGAACAGCCTCCAGGTTTCGAAGATCCTGTCCATCCCAATCGGGTTTGGTTGCTCAACAAAGCTCTTTATGGTTTACATCAAGCACCTAGAGCTTGGTACGCAACCCTATCCAACTATCTTCTGGAGAATGGATTTAGACGAGGCCTTATTGACTGCACCCTCTTCGTCAAGGAACAAAATGGAGATCTTCTGCTGGTGCAGGTATACGTTGATGATATCATTTTTTGGTTCTACTAATGAATCTTTGTGCAGGGAATTCGAGCATATTATGCAGGAAAAGTTCGAGATGAGTGCCATGGGGGAGATGAATTTCTTTTTGGGCCTACAAGTTCAGCAAACCGAGTCTGGGATATTCATCCATCAGACAAAATATGTTGGTGACATCTTGAGCCGGTTCCAGATGTCAGATGCAACGCCCATTGGTACCCCACTTCCGCAGAATCACGGGATTACTCCGGATTTGAAGGGTGAAAGCGTTAACTCCTCCTATTATCATGCTATGATCGGATCTCTCATGTATCTTACTGCTTCGAGGCCTGACATAATGTATCCAACGTGCCTGCTCGCAAGATATCAAGCTAATCCGAAGGCCTCCCATTTGTCAGCTGCAAAAAGGATTTTTCGCTATTTGAAGGGATGTCCAGACACCGGTCTTTGGTACCCTAGGGATGATAGCTTTGATTTGACCGCATACAGTGATTCTGATTTCGGCGGTTGCAAAATTGACGGCAAATCAACAACAGCAGGATGTCAGTTCTTAGGAAGTCGCCTGGTGACGTGGCAGTGCAAAAAGCAGACATATGTTGCTACATCAACCTGTGAAGCAGAATACATTGTTGCCTCCAGTTGCTGCTCCCAAGTCTTGTGGATAAAACAACAAATGCACTACTACGGTTTTGAATTCCTAACTACTCCTATTTTTGTTGATAACAATGCTGCCTTACAGATCACTAGAAATCCTGTGCAGCATTCCAAGACCAAACACATCGAAATTAAATATCACTTCATACGCGATTGTTTTGACAAAAGATTAATCGATGTTATTCATATCCCCACCGAACACCAACGTGCCGACCTGTTTACAAAAGCATTTGATAAATCACGGTTTGATTATCTACTTTTGGTCAACGGCATTAAGGTGATACCTGAGTAAACCGCTTTGGCTAATCGTTTTTGTAAATATTTTCTTTAAAAATTCAAAAAATACAAAAAGATTTTCCTTTCGTAATCTTTTAGCATTTTAGGGGGAGAAAATTTCAAGAAAATACAAAAACATTAGAAAATCTCAAAAATCCAAAAAGATGTTTTTATGTTTCTGTCTTTTAATTTAGAAAAATTCAAAAATAAAAAAAATATAGAAAACCCAAAAATGAGTTTCTTGGAAAAAGGAAGGTGGTGATTTTCACTGGTGTGGTCGGTCAACATGGTTAAAATCGTTAAACAAATGATAAGTATCTCTTCTAACGATGTATCGGTAGGCTCACAATCAAACTAAAATGTGCAGGATGATACAAACCTAACAGACTTCAAGTCAGGTGGGAACCATTCATTGGCATATGGTCTTAGTACCGAAATTTCGTTTGAGAGATTGCCGAGGTTCTGAGATATTCGGTCTTTATGCTGCTTATCATCTGGGTATCATGGTTGTATCTTTTACCGAAAAATAACGGGGACGCAAGTCTAGATCTTCCATGATACTATACATACGTGTACATATTGCATTCGACCTCAATAAGTGATCAACAATCACATGTCCAAACAAATAAGTGATAATATATCACATTTATCCGGGAGTCAAGTTCGTCTCTTTGCTGTACAAAAGTACTGACCTGTTCACGGACTTGCTCTTGTGCCCTCATGCATCGAAAATCAAGTTCCGCATCAATAAGTGATTCTATCACATAGGACTTGTTTTCAAATCAAAATAAGTGAGTATCTCACATCTTATACAGTCAAACAGATGATAATCGGTATACTCACCGGTAAGATGAATTCTCGTGCATACCTTGATACGGGAATGTGTCGTGAGGTGGATTCACATCGACTTGTAAGTATAATTCTTACCGTAAAGCGTATCTCCTAAGTGTGATTACGTTTGATAAGCATGAGTTTATGTGGACAGCAATATCGATAATCGAGGTAGTATACTTATCAAGAACTTTAAACAGAAACCAAATTATGTTGACTAAGACCGTAAGCTGGTATGATTCCTTATCCTTGAAACTCGCAAAAGTTGCATCTGTACAGTTGTTTATCTTGTCAATTTTTATTGCATTTAGTTTAGTTTTCAGCATTTTAAGAATTATCTGTAATGAAGTGTTTAAGTTTGTTTTTGATTATGCCAAAGATGTTGCTTCGTGTTTATGACCGGAAGCCTGAAACCTACTTCATAAATCGTTCTTTTTTTTTTGAAAACTCAAACGAATGTCAAAATGAAAATTGCTAAAACCCTGTGTGCAGTATGCAAAATGTTTCATGCCTTGGTGTTTTTGGAACAAAATTTGACGAATCAAAGCTAGGTTGACGAATCAAGCTGATGTTGACGAAACAGAACTGGTCAAAGTCAGCCTTAGGTCAATCTGTTTCATGTTGACGAAACAGATCTGTCTCGTCAAAGACTTTGACGAAACAGGGAGCCCAAGTCTGTTTCGCCATGGGCTAATTTCACAGGCCCAAGCTCAGGCCCATTTCCTGTTTTGTCAAAACCCAATCCTGATTCGTCAAACCTCAGTTTCGCCAAAAAGGTGGGTCGGTGTACCAAAAGTCTTTATGTCAGAAGTTTTTGGTTCACTTTTTCAAAAACACTCAAGTTCAGTTTCTTCATCTTCTCTCCAAACACCAGTGTCTTCATCAAAATCTCTTATAAATCAAAGGTGCAAACTTGTTTATGTCATGATTTTCGTTTTGTGTACCGACGGTTTTCACCGGAAACCGTTCGGAGACCCTCTGTGACCGGTGTTTACATTTGATATTAATTGTGGTGATTTTAAACTTGTTTGGTTTGCCTATTGACTGTAAAATCTAAGTGTTTCAATGGTTGTTTTGCCTATGTTTAGGTTTGAGTTTTGGGATGAAAAACAGAGTATTGTTTTGCCATATGAATGTTAGGGTTTCTAAATGGTTATGACTGAAAACAGAGAATTTATCAAACTTAGGATAGATTTATATCTTGTTGTTGGTTATTCACTGTTGTTTGTGATAGTCTACACTTGCTGTAACTGCTATTTGGCGAAACACCCAAATCTCAAACCAACTCCGGCGAATCTGATGTCGGCGAATCAGATTTGGGGAAACAGATAGTCGGCGAATCACATTGTTGACGAATCAGATAGTCAATGAATCAGATTCGTTGACGAATCACAATAATCTTCTGTTTCGTCAAAGCCTTGTTTGGCGAATCAAAATGGTCAACGAATCAGAACTGGTCAACAACCACTTCTGTTTCGTCAAGTGCATTTCTGTTTCGTCAAAGAATCTTTTGACGAATCAGAATGGGTCAACAAAACAGATCTGGTCAACAGTTAGGCTCTGTTTCGTCAAACCATTCTCTGTTTCGTCAAATTATGTCTGTTTCGCCAACCATGCCATAGTAAATTTTACAGTTTGCAGTTTGTTCACAGTGGACATGGTTTGACAGTCTGTATGTCAAATGGATACATGAACTTGTATCCATACATGTCCATATCTATATGTAAGTGATTATTATTTATTGTGGACGTTTTAAACTTGCAGATGGCACCTAAAGAAGGTAAACGGAAGCCGGCAACACAGAAAGAAAATAAAACGGAGGAGGAAATCATGTCTGAAAAACGTCACAACCAAGTTGCATATTTGGATCCGGAAGAGAAACTTGCTGAGCTTAAGGATATTACTAGATGGATCCGGGAATCACGTATTAACTACGCTGTTACGTTCTCAACGCCTGTATACAAGTCTCTCATCAAAGCGTTCTGGAATTCGGCGAATGTTGTCAAGTGGATGGCAAGGAAGTTATCAGTGGCCGGGTAGAGAATGTGGATGTGATTGTGTCACCGGATATTCTCAATGAAGTTCTTCAGTTGCAGGATAGTCCGGACGCTCCAGTTTCTGTTCCTATTCTGTGTATCCGAGGCTGTTTGTTACGGATGAAATGCACCGGAGATATCCTTAGTATGCAAATTAACAAGGGTGATCTGCCGCTAAGATACAAGTTTCTACTACACGTTTTGATCCAATGTTTGAGCAACAAACGGGCCGGTTACGACATGGCTAGCAACGAACTCGTGGGTCTTCTGGTTGCCTTAGTACTAAACAGACCGTTTAGTATTTCAAGGTTCATCTTTGAGAACATGAAGGAGAATCTGACATGAACTGGAAAGAACAAGACCATTGGAAGCAAGTATTGGATGTATCCACATTTTCTGCAGATGATAATGAATGTACAACATCCAAGTCTTTCAAAACCAGACAACGATGTGCTGAAGATAGAAGCTATGAACTTCCACTCATTACGACTTATCAGGAACTTAGCTCATAAAAGATACAAGGAGAGCGATCCTCCAAGGAAATTATTTGGTGCTCTTCATAACACAGCATATGTTGCTCCTGCAGACAACAAGTGGCGTCATGAAGACAGTCAATCTGATGATGAAGAACCTGAATTGAAGAGAATGATGAGTGAGAAGTTCGGTCCTGAACCAGTTGTGTCTGATGAATCGGACAGTGATGATGATGGTGATGAAGGTGGTGATGGTGGTGATACTGGTGCCGTTGGTGCATCAAGTGTAGGAACCACTGGTGGCACATCAGCTGGTGGTACTTCAGCTGGTGGTACCTCAACAGGGGGAGTGTCAGCTCGTGACACATCAGCCGGTGGTGATGATGAGGCTGATTCTAACTCTGATGATGATCTCTTGCTTGAACCTGGATACGAGATGTATCGGGATGAACGCGGGGTACGAAGATACAGAAAGATCAGACAGGAAAACGATCCAGAATATGTTCCTTCTGATCCTGAAACGGAACGTGCAAGAAAAAGAAAAGCCGGAAATCAGCAGAGCATCAGAAGAAAAAGAAAGCTCGGAAATACTTGAGTACCTCCTCCCGAGGTTCTGTGCCACAAGCTCCTATTCCAGAACCACCTGTAGTCTCTTCTCCTCCTGTAGCTCAAACCGTATCTTAGCAGCCTATTCCACAACGATCCATGGCTGCCGCAATCAGAGCAACCACCTCTGTCACACCCCCAAAATCCCACACGCGGAGTACCACCGCTTGGGAGCGTGACATGACCAGGATCTTAACCACCAATCATATTGAACATGTAATATAGTTAAGTATAGCGGAAGCACTTAGGTAAACCTAAACATAATTAATAATATGTGAAACATCATAAGTGTTCAAATAGCATTCACGATCCTTTGCCCACAACGACCTGCTCCTCCCTGTGCAAGCTCCATAAAGTACCTAAGCCCCTGCAAGGCATGCAGCAAATAATCAAAAAACTAGTTGAGCGAGTTCACAGAAAGTAAGTTCGTAACAGTAATGCGTAAGTTCATCTAGTGGGGGCTTCCCATACAAGTATATACGATTGGTGAGGGATTCTCACATTTACCCTTAACAATGGGGGATTCCCATTATGTTACTTACTAGACTAGTGCGACCATGTGTTCTTCTTAAACCGAGAACAGGAATACGTACAGGGTCACGCAGGATTTACGTGACGTGCCCTTCCCCGAGGACAGTGGTACGTGTGGGGGCTACGCAGGATTTACGCAGCGTGTCCTTCCGACCCGGAAGACAGTAGAAGGTATTGGGTTACGCAGGATTTACGTAACGTGTCCTCCCGACCCGGGAGACAATTGGCAATTACTGGGTTAGGCAGGATTTACGTAACGTGTCCTGACTATCCTGAGGATGATGGTCTATAGTCTAGTGATTGCGTGAGTACGAGAAGTCATTCCATATCAAATCATTCCAACCCAATTCCCACCCGGGAATCCCATGCCTTGGCTGTATGAACTCACCTTGGTTTGCTCGGCAGATACACAAAGAGTACAGGTAAGCTAGTAAATGGTCAACCACGTCCTATCATGGTTATAATACAAGTCAGGTTTTGACTAAGGTAGTACATGTATGCATCACATAAGTTAACACGTTACTGTCACGTATAAATCATGGCAACGTTTGACAGTTAAGCAATACATACAACTTGTACAGTTTAAACAAGTAAGCCCAATAGTATTCGGCCCAAAACAATTAGACATCAACCGGCTTGTGCGATTCAGATCTGTTTGTGCGACTGGCCTTGGGCTTGGACGGCCCAAACAGTGTAACAGCTTAACGTGTGCGATTAGCCTATTACTCAGCCCAATTCACTCATTCGGCCCAACAGTTAATGAACATAAAGCTTTGTGTGATCCAGTTCGTGTTGTGCGACAGTTGGGTTGTGCGATCAGGGAAATGGGCTTGTGCGTCTGAACCTTTGGGCTGTCCGGCCCATCAGTCTTAACAACATCTAACATGTGTGTGGCCCAACACCTTGTGCGATCCACACCAGCTTGTGCGATCCACTCGGTGTTGTGCGATCATACAAAAGCTAAGCAGTACCATGTGTATTATACGTTTGTGCAATGCACTTGTGCGATCGGGCCACCATGTGCGAATGGGCCTCTTGTGCGGCCAAGAGACCTTGTACGGTTGGACTTGTGTGCATCCGAATTTTATGCCCAAATAGTTATATTGTTTCCATAATTCATGCTCATTAGTTACAATCTTGATCAATTAGTTTGACCAAATAATAGTTTCCATTCCAAAACACAATTAACAGTTTCCCAAACACCCCATATTCGATCAAACAAGGAATTCTATTCCAAATTCATATGAACCCTAATGTGATTATAACATGCATAATAACAATCAACTATATTATTAAGTCTGATCACGTTCATCCAAATCTTAGATCATCAAACAACCCGAAACATATAGCATGTTAACCGATTTATCAAGCATCAACAATCACTATCTGATTAATATCATACATTCGATTTGTGTGGACATACATGAGAGCCGATTTAACAAAACACTTATCAATCAAAATCAAGCATGGTAACAAGACTCCTCGGTTATCATGTAGGATCGCTAAAAGCAACAACATTCAATCAACAAAACACTAATCACTATCATACAATCAATATACACTAACCGATATCAAGGAGGGTGAACTGGAATTGATCCAACTTGTGATCTTGGTGCCGTCGGCTTCCAAGCAAAACGAGAGAGAGAAGGAGTCTAGGGTTCTTGTGTGTGTGTTAAGATTTTGTAAAAAGTGGAGAATAGTTACAATTCTCCTAAGTGTTATTCGGTATAAGGAAGGATGGGCCGAACCCACCACTTGGGCCGCCCTATAGCTCAATTACAAGTAACACGGCCCAAAGGCCTTGTGCGGGTGATGTGTGTGTTGTGCGATCCTTGTGCGGTTCAATACATACATACATACAATATATACACAACATACATAACACATTTTTCACAAAGTTCACGTAACATTCATTAATTCAAGGTATCGCATAGACACGTAACGTTACATTAAAGTAAGTCTAAAGTTCGAGTTGTCACATTATCCCCAACTATTTGGAAATTTCGTCCCGAAATTTGGTATGCACTCACTGAGGAAGCTAGGTAAACTGTATTGTTCACTGATTTTCCTGGGGTGTCACATCCTCCCCCCGTTGATCTGGAATTTCGTCCCGAAATTCCGAAGTAGTAACTTCAGCCTCAGCAGTGGTTGTACTGTTCGCGAATAATTGGGGGTACTTTTCTGTCATCCTGTCTTCGCGTTCCCAGGTGTACTCTGGGCCACGTTTGGAGTTCCAACGTACTCGAACAAGAGGGATTCTCTTGTTTTTGAGGACCTTCACATCCCGGTCCGTGATTTCAACTGGTTCCTCGACGAACTGCAACCGCTCGTCGATAGTGAGTTCTTTGAAAGGAATGATGAGGTTTTCATCTGATAGGCACTTCTTTAGGTTCGACACATGAAAGACATTGTGAACTGCACCGAGTTCAGCTGGTAGGTTCAACTTGTAGGCTACCTTGCCAATCTTTTCTATAATTTCGAATGGTCCGACGTATCGCGGATTCAGTTTGCCCCGTTTGCCAAAACGTACCACACCCTTCCAGGGTGAGACTTTAAGTAAAACCCGGTCCCCGACCTGAAATTCCAACAGCTTTCTACGCTTACCCGCGTAGGCTTTCTGACAGTCGCGTCCTGCCGCCATGCGTTGTCGTATCTGTGCAATCTTTCCTGTGGCGTCCACTACAATCTCTGGACCCGTGATTTGACTATCCCCCACCTCTGCCCAACAGAGAGGTGACCGGCATATACGCCCGTACAATGCCTCGAATGGAGCGGCTTGGATGCTGGTGTGATAACTGTTATTATATGAGGACTCCACCAAAGGGAGGTGCTTTTCCCAGCCGTTGCCGAAATCAATGACGCATGCCCGAAGCATGTCTTCAAGAGTTTGGATCGTTCGCTCAGACTGCCCATCCGTCTGAGGATGATATGCTCATGTCTAACCGTGAGCCGAAAGATTTGTGCATCGCTTGCCATAGTTCTGACGTGAATCGTGCGTCCCGATCCGAAATGATGGAAGTGGGCACTCCGTGCCTCGAAACAACTTCTTTAAGATAGACGTCTGCGAGAGTGGAGAACTTATCCGTTTCCTTTATAGGTAGGAAGTGTGCAGACTTGGTGAGTCGATCCTCGATCACCCATATAGTATCTTTCCCACGCTGGGATCTGGGTAGTCCTGTAACGAAATCCATGGAAATTTCTTCCCATTTCCATTGCTGTATCTTAGGCTGCTAAAGTAGGCCAGCTGGTTTCTGATATTCAACCTTGACTCTCGCATAGGTCAAGCATTTTCCAACGTACGTAGCAATGTGGGCCTTCATGCTAGGCCGCCAATAAGTAGTTTTGATGTCGTGGTACATTTTATCCGACCCTGGATGTACCGAGTAGCGAGACTTGTGAGCTTCATCCATTACAAGTTCGCGTAGACCGCCATAAAGTGGGACCCAAATACGCCCCGTTACATAGTAGGCGCCGTCTGCCTTCTGTTCCATTTGTTGTCGTGAGCCGCGTAAGGCTTCAGCTTTGACATTTTCTGGTTTCAATGCTTCTACCTGGGCATCTCGTATCTGTGCAGGAAGGCTAGACTGAATCGTAAGCTGTAGCGCTCGCACACGCCGAGGTAAAGTGTCTTTCCTACTGAGGGCATCAGCCACAACGTTGGCTTTGCCTGGATGGTACTTGATAGCGCATTCGTAATCGTTCAGTAACTCGACCCATCGTCGTTGACGCATATTCAAATCCTTCTGCTTAAGAATATGCTCGAGACTCCTGTGATCGGTATAAATCGTGCACCTGGTACCGTACAGGTAGTGTCGCCATATCTTAAGCGCGAAAACAACAGCTCCCAGCTCTAAGTCGTGCGTCGTGTAGTTCCGTTCATGAATCTTAAGTTGGCGCGAGGCGTAAGCAATAACCTTGTCGCGCTGCATCAACACACATCCAAGTCCCCGAATGGATGCATCACAATAAACCACGAAGTCATCTGTGCCCTCTGGCAGAGAGAGGATAGGTGCACTGCAAAGCCTATCCTTTAGGTGCTGAAAAGCAGTCTCCTGGGGATCTCCCCAACGGTAGGTGACACCCTTCTGTGTCAGTAGCGTAAGCGGCTGAGCAATCCTTGAGAAATCCTTGATAAACCGTCTGTAGTAACCCGCCAAACCCAAGAATTGGCGTATTTCCGTTGGCGTTCGTGGTGCATGCCAGTTTCTGATCGAATCTACCTTGGATGGATCGACATGGATCCCATCCTTGTTCACTATGTGTCCTAGAAAATGGACTTCACGAAGCCAGAAGTCACATTTCGAAAACTTAGCGTACAGCTGTTCCTTCCGTAGGAGTTCCAAAATAAGGCGTAGGCGCTGCTCGTGCTCCTCCTGACTCTTGGAGTAGATCAGAATGTCGTCGATGAATACTATGACGAACTTGTCAAGATAGGGTTTGCACACCCTGTTCATAAGATCCATAAATACGGCAGGTGCGTTCAATAATATCAAACCATCCATCATATCAAACATAAGGTATAGCAGTTAAAATAATTCATAAAACCCAATGCGATTGATGTTCAAACCAAACTTTGTTTGAGTAGCAGAAACATAATAATGAAAACCCAAAATAAGTTATAAGTTCAAATATCGTTCATTGCGTCTCCTCGTCCTAACACGAAAGCTCGACCTCTTGCCTCGTTGCCATTGTTGTTGTTGTTTCCCCCGTTGTTGTTGTTGTTCCCGTTGCCCTGGTTATTGTTGTGGTTCTGGTTCTGGTTCAATTGAGGACAATCGCGTTTGTAATGACCTTCTGCTCCACACTGGAAACATCCCCGGTTTCCACGCTGTGGCTGCTGCTGCTGTGGGTTCTGTGGAGCTGGTTGTTGCGGTTGCTGGTCCTGATTTGCAGGCCGTGGGCTCCTACAATCTTTGGCCTCGTGACCCATCTTGAGACATCTTTGACAACGACCCTTGTTGCACTGGCCGCTGTGATGTCTGTTGCAATTGTGACACTTGGGGTGAAACCCTTGATACCTTTTCTGTCTAGGACCACCAGAGGATTGCTGACCAGGACTCTGGTAGTGGTCAGTCTTCTGTTGCTGAGCTTGAGACTGAACGGATGCTGAACCTCTGCTTGAATCCCCATTCCACTTTCTTTTGTTGTCACTGGGTGTAGTGGGAGTAGCGGCTGAAGTGGTAGCACTGATGCGTTTGGGTAACTTGTTTTGATCCACCGCCTGATCCGTGAGGCGATGAGCAAGACGCTGAATGTCTTGGATGTTATCGAGGTTAGCTGACGTAACGTGGCTCTGGATCTCTGGCGCAAGTCCCTGCAGATACAACTCAATGCGCTTCACTGGAGGGTCCACCATAGTTGGACACAGAATGGCCAGTTCGTTTGACCGTTTCGTATAGGCTTCAATCTCTGACCCCGTCATTTTCAAGTGATAAAGCTCGTTCTCCAACTTGTGGATGTCATCACGCGTGCAGTATTCCCTCTTAATGAGTTCCTTGAAGTCGTCCCAGGGTGTGGCGTTAGCAGCTGCCAACCCTAAGATCTGAACTTGGGCGTTCCACCAAGTTAGTGCTATTCCTTCTAGCGTGCCAGTGGCGTACTTTACCCTGCGAGCCTCAGGGCATTCACACATTTCGAAAACTGACTCTAGCTTCTCGAACCAGTGGAGGAGTCCAACTGCTCCTTCAGTGCCACTAAAGGTACTGGGACGACAGTCCATGAAGTTCTTAAAGGTGCAAACTTGCTGTGCTGGTTGACCTATTGTGTACGAATAGGGCGAAGTTTAGATACAAGGGCTAGTTTAGGAATGTAGGATCTAAAGATCCTAGCGTAAGGTATGACTACAGGATATACTACCTGCTTGAGCAGCTGCAAGTGCCGCAGCAACTTGAGCTTGAACGAGAGCCTCTAGCTGGGCTTGTGTCATGTTAATTCTTCCAGACATAATCTTCATAGTAAAAAGTAACGTGAGTGAGAGTGGTTCGCGAGTAGGGCGATGACAGAAAAGTGTAAGCACGTAGGGATTCTCATGCTATAGTGTCATGTGTATCTAAGCGTAATGCGAGCAAAGTTCTACATAGTTCTAGCAAACAGGCAATAAACATAAACCTTATTACCTAGGATGTCGAGTCTTGCACGTGGAGCGAAGCGTCGTTGTGGATCGTTGAGAGCACTGTTCTGGTTATAGTCTGGTTTTAATAAAGACGTTTTCCCATATTAAAACCAAGTTCTCTATAACCAATGGCTCTGATACCAATCTGTCACACCCCCCAAAATCCCACACGCGGAGTACCACCGCTTGGGAGCGTGACATGACCAGGATCTTAACCACCAATCATATTGAACATGTAATATAGTTAAGTATAGCGGAAGCACATAAGTAAACCCAAACATAATTAATAATATGTGAAACATCATAAGTGTTCAAATAGCATTCACGATCCTTTGCCCACAACGACCTGCTCCTCCCTGTGCAAGCTCCATAAAGTACCTAAGCCCCTGCAAGGCATGCAGCAAATAATCAACAAACTAGTTGAGCGAGTTCACAGAAAGTAAGTTCGTAACAGTAATGTGTAAGTTCATCTAGTGGGGGCTTCCCATACAAGTATATACGATTGGTGAGGGATTCTCACATTTACCCTTAACAATGGGGGATTCCCATTATGTTACTTACTAGACTAGTGCGACCATGTGTTCTTCTTAAACCGAGAACAGGAATACGTACAGGGTCACGCAGGATTTACGTGACGTGCCCTTCCCCGAGGACAGTGGTACGTGTGGGGGCTACGCAGGATTTACGCAGCGTGTCCTTCCGACCCGGAAGACAGTAGAAGGTATTGGGTTACGCAGGATTTACGTAACGTGTCCTCCCGACCCGGGAGACAATTGGCAATTACTGGGTTACGCAGGATTTACGTAACGTGTCCTGACTATCCTGAGGACGATGGTCTATAGTCTAGTGATTGCGTGAGTACGAGAAGTCATTCCATATCAAATCATTCCAACCCAATTCCCACCCGGGAATCCCATGCCTTGGCTGTGTGAACTCACCTTGGTTTGCTCGGCAGATACACAAAGAGTACAGGTAAGCTAGTAAATGGTCAACCACGTCCTATCATGGTTATAATACAAGTCAGGTTTTGACTAAGGTAGTACACGTATGCATCACATAAGTTAACACGTTACTGTCACGTATAAATCATGGCAACGTTTGACAGTTAAGCAATACATACAACTTGTACGGTTTAAACAAGTAAGCCCAATAGTATTCGGCCCAAAACAATTAGACATCAACCGGCTTGTGCGATTCAGATCTGTTTGTGCGACTGGCCTTGGGCTTGCACGGCCCAAACAGTGTAACAGCTTAACGTGTGCGATTAGCCTATTACTCAGCCCAATTCACTCATTCGGCCCAACAGTTAATGAACATAAAGCTTTGTGCGATCCAGTTCGTGTTGTGCGACAGTTGGGTTGTGCGATCAGGGAAATGGGCTTGTGCGTCTGAACCTTTGGGCTGTCCGGCCCATCAGTCTTAACAACATCTAACATGTGTGTGGCCCAACACCTTGTGCGATCCACACCAGCTTGTGCGATCCACTCGGTGTTGTGCGATCATACAAAAGCTAAGCAGTACCATGTGTATTATACGTTTGTGCAATGCACTTGTGCGATCGGGCCACCATGTGCGAATGGGCCTCTTGTGCGGCCAAGAGACCTTGTACGTTTGGACTTGTGTGCATCCGAATTTTATGCCCAAATAGTTATATTGTTTCCATAATTCATGCTCATTAGTTACAATCTTGATCAATTAGTTTGACCAAATAATAGTTTCCATTCCAAAACACAATTAACAGTTTCCCAAACACCCCATATTCGATCAAACAAGGAATTCTATTCCAAATTCATATGAACCCTAATGTGATTATAACATGCATAATAACAATCAACTATATTATTAAGTCTGATCACGTTCATCCAAATCTTAGATCATCAAACAACCCGAAACATATAGCATGTTAACCGATTTATCAAGCATCAACAATCACTATCTGATTAATATCATACATTCGATTTGTGTGGACATACATGAGAGCCGATTTAACAAAACACTTATCAATCAAAATCAAGCATGGTAACAAGACTCCTCGGTTATCATGTAGGATCGCTAAAAGCAACAACATTCAATCAACAAAACACTAATCACTATCATACAATCAATATACACTAACCGATATCAAGGAGGGTGAACTGGAATTGATCCAACTTGTGATCTTGGTGCCGTCGGCTTCCAAGCAAAACGAGAGAGAGAAGGAGTCTAGGGTTCTTGTGTGTGTGTTGAGATTTTGTAAAAAGTGGAGAATAGTTACAATTCTCCTAAGTGTTATTCGGTATAAGGAAGGATGGGCCGAACCCACCACTTGGGCCGCCCTATAGCTTAATTACAAGTAACACGGCCCAAAGGCCTTGTGCGGGTGATGTGTGTGTTGTGCGATCCTTGTGCGGTTCAATACATACATACATACAATATATACACAACATACATAACACATTTTTCACAAAGTTCACGTAACATTCATTAATTCAAGGTATCGCATAGACACGTAACGTTACATTAAAGTAAGTCTAAAGTTCGAGTTGTCACAACCTCTCAACAACCGAGTAGTGAACGTCGAAGGATCTACTCGGAGATGACTCAAGAAGAAAAGAATGATTTTTTGTTCCTTCAGTATGAGGCTGCAGCAGACCGCATTCAAAGACAGACTGATTTTGTTCGTATCACAAAGAATGATCAAATCCATCATCAGGTAGAGATTGATAGGTTGAAAGCTACTGTTGGTGAACAGCAAGCTACTATCCAACGCCAACAAGCAGAGATCGATCTTCTTAAAGCTGAAAATGAACGGATGAAAGCTTCCGAAGCTGAAAGGGATAGAAGGAGTTCAGTTCTCCAAAAATTGGCTGAAGACCTGAGAAATAGATGCGATGTGATGAAAGAGTGGTGTGACTCGCGGAATACCACAATACTTGAAGGGGCCAGGAAGATGAGTGCTAACTTCGATTTTCTCCGCAAACGAGTTGCTACTTTGTGGGAGGATAGGTGTAAGCAGCAAGAGATTCTGCAGAAAAGGGATGAAGATCCTGAGGATCAAGGGAATCCTGATACAGCTGCTACACCACAACAGCCCCCAGCTGGTACATCATCTGCTGTAGTCGTTTATCAGCCGTCAGTGATAGGGCCATCTGAAGGAGCGTCCAGTGGTACAGTCGGTGAAGAACAATTTCTTGAAGCTTTAGCTGGTACACCTCCTGTCCCTAGTTCAGCTGATTTAGCATTGCAGGTTGTGCATCCGGTTACCGGAGAATCTCTTGAAGAGGGTGAGATTGTTGATGATCTCATGCCTCAACAGTTGATCACTTTGAAGGCAATGCGAGACGTTGATGATGAGGAAATTGAAAAGATGTCGAGTGAACCGGAATCTGCGAATGTTGAAAATGTTGATGAGATTGTCTTTGAAGGTGGTGTGAAGAAATCATCATATGTGAGACAAGATGGTACCGAATTTGCTCCGTTTGATGAGGACTGGTTGAAAGACAACGTTGAAGATATTGATGAACACCTGAAAAACCGTGATACTTCAGAAAATGCCAAAGACGCATTCGCTGCGTGGCGTCAACGGTTTTTGTCAAATGTTTCAAAGCCAGTTCCAGAGGCTACACAAGTTGATTTCTTACAGCTAGAAAAGGCTAAGCCAAGTGGGCGAATACTGTGTTGGATGTTTGTTAAGGAAATTCACTGTGTTGCGATCAAGAGGGAGTTCGGGATCCAGTATTTTAGGTCGCTGCTGAGCATCTTATCTTTGCCATTCTATGATGTGGCTGCCTTGACAAAGATAGATCTCATTAATCGCTCAGGATTTGATGGTGCGACGCTATTTGAACGTTTAATTCGAATGAACAAGAAATCGGGGTGGAAAGACAAGTCTTACAAGCCTCAGTTCCCCAGACATCAGCAGATAAAGTTCACGCTTGATCCGGAAACCAACACCGGGAGATACAGGCTTGTGTACGAGCCGGTGAGAGTGGTTGAGAAGATTCCATTAATGCCGATGCAGCAAGATTTTCTTGGTGACATGCGTTTGTGGTGCTACGATTCAGATACGCATGAGGCAGTGATTGTGTTCAACGATGATAAGAACTTCAGGATACTAGATCCGATGTGGCTGGTAAATATGTCTGCATCCGACATCGCCAAACTATACCGACACGACATCTTTTACGAAGACAAGGATGCTCACCAAGCATTGAAGTTTCAACGTGTTGCTTGCTACTGCTATTACCGGGGGATACATTCGGGCAGTTCCTGGTCAGAACATTACTGAAGAAGAGCGAATGAAGACCGAAGACGAGTAACAGACAAGGGGGAGTTTGTTGATGCACTTTTTGTGTCTGTCACTAGTCTTGTATGTATTTTTGTATTTTGTACGGTCTTTATTAATTATCGAGTCTGTATTCGCAGTCAACCAAGTCGGATATCCTCCTATCCGCTTGTATCTGACATGTTTGTCTCTCTTTATATGTATTTGTCGTAAAACAATGCATGTCGCATCTAAGGGTAATTCTGTCATGTTTTTATACAGTCTGTGCCATCTGTTTGTGCATAACAGTTTGCAGAAACAGTTCACCATTTTGCAGGCCTTGGCGAAACAGGTCTGTTTCGTCAAAGAGATGTCGACGAAACAGACTTGTTGATTTGGTTTGTGTTTCGTCAAGGTAGTCAACGAATCAAAGGTGATTCGTTGACTGTTGGGCTTGTTACCGGGCTAACTTCTGTTTCGTCGGCCCATGTTCTGATTCGTCAAACACATCAGCCCATCTGCTATATATAGGCACAGATAGTTCACAGTTTACTTAGAGATGAGAGTTTACCCTTAAAGCTTGTAAGAACTGTGTTTGTATCAGTTACCAAATCTCATCCAGTTAATCAAACGATTGTGTTTCTTTGGTTAACCTTGTGTTTATCTTGTTCTATGTTTGATTGGCTAAGTTAAGTGGATTCCGCTCACTTAACTTTGTTTGCTATAAACAAGGATTCGGTAGTGAACCCGATCCTCCGATTTAGGGACCTACAAGTGGTATCAGAGCATTGGCTCTTATCCTTGTTTAAAATCAAACATAGTTCGGGTTGTTGAACAAGTTGTAGTGTTTTTATAAGATTTTGGTTCTTGAAACTTCATATTTTTCTAGAAAAAGTTATCATAAACTGTTAACTATCTTGGGATTTTGCTAAAATTTTAGTGAAAACCTTGCTTATTTGTGTGTTTTTCATACTTACAAGTTGGTTTTTGTTGAAATTATTAGTTAAAATTGGTTTTTGTAAACTGTCAGTTCATCCGGTTCTTTAGTGTTCTTCACATCTTCATAATATATTCAAGTGTTCTTATTAAAAGTGAACTTTTAATCTAAAAGATAAGGTGTGAGTATTTGAAAAGTGTTTGACCAACCTCTTTATCCACCATACTTCTAAGTTGGTGAAAAGGAAGGTTGAAAATCGTGTGACGTGACTGGCTGGGTATAGACAACTCACCAACTTTTACCAACCTCTGACAATCTCTTTTTGACGAAACAGAATTCAACGAAACACAAAGTCAATGAAACAGGAAGCATCTCGCCAAAGGTCTCTTTGACGAAACTGAAAAGTGTTTCGCCAAAGATCCCTTCGACGAATCACATCTAATTCGCCAAAAGTCCCTTCGACGAATCAAAGTCTGTTTCGCCAAAGGTCCTTTTGACGAATCACATATCTGTTTCCTCAAACCTCTTTGAAGAAACAGGATCTGTCTCGTCGACTGCTGTTTCGTCAAAAGGCATTTCAGTTTCGTCAAGACAGTTCAAAGTTTTCAACAGAAGGTTTGCAAGTTCACCATAACAGTGTGTTTTCAAGTGTTTGTTCAGTTTTTCAGCTAGTAGTCATCGAAAATGAGTTGTACAAGTCCTTGGGACTGGAGTACTGACTCACGACCAGGCCAAAGTTCAAATCAGACATCTATGGCGTCTTACTTAGCAAACTCCATACCTCAGCAACAACCGTCCATAAGTGCGAGTCAATGGGCTTTGGTATCAAATCAAAACCAAAGTATTCAAAATCTACTGTTGAGCGAGAGTGAGACGGGTAGCAACAATCGCCCGCCAAAGCTAAATCACATGAATGATTATCCATCATGGAAGGGACGTTTCCACACGTATGTTCAAGGGCAAAGCACCGAACTTTGGACGTGTTTCATTAATGCGGTCAACCCTGCCCTCGAAACAGCAGCATCAACTTCAGCAGGTTATGCTAATATGCTTGAGGATGATAAGAAAGCTTATGACTTGGAGAAAAAGGCGTTTGCCATACTTACACAAGCACTTCACAAAGAAATCTATCATCAATTTGGGTATTGTAAGACCACGAAAAGCCTATGGGATGCATTGGTGGCAAGAGGAGAAGGGAATGCAGCGTCCAGGAAGACTCGCATGATCTGTTAAAGAAAGAGTTTGAATCATTTCAGTTTTTGGAAAATGAAACCCTAAATGATATGACTTCACGTTTCTATCATTTGATTAGTGAAATGAGTTCTTACAATGTTAATGCTACCCATCAAGAAATGATTGCACGGTTTACTGATGCTCTACCTCCTAAGTGGAGTCCATTCATTGAGCTTATGAAACATACGGGTGCACTGGATGCAGCCAATGCTAGTCTCTATGAATTCATTCAGAAGTTAGAGCACAAGAATGAAGAAGAAATTAGGAAGACTAAAAGAATTGCATCTGCACCTCCTCAAAATACAGAAATGTATTTGCCTGGTTTTGGTCCTTCGGCTAGTTCTAGTTCCATTCAACAACCGAAGCTTCAAACGGCGTTTGTATCCAATACAAACTCTTCTCCGTTTCAACAGTTCAATCAAGCACAGCCACAATGGGATCAAAGTGCCTATCTTTCACAAACCATTCCTACACCACAAGTTACAACGGCTCAACCACGGTTTGATCAAAGCACCTATCTATCACAGTCAATACCCACACCACAGTCACAACCACAACAACAAGCTCATTATGCCAACAATCCCCCACCCCACAACCCAAACACGATCAGAGTCGATACTTCAAACCTCTCACAATTTAGCATTGAAGTAGCAAAGGAGCATATGGAAATCATTAATACAATGGTCAGTGCTTATTGTGGGTTGGTGGCAGGTCAAATTGGAAACATCAATATGACCAATGAAGATTATCAACAGATCGACAAGGATGAAATGGAGTTGATGGATATCAAGTGGGCTTTTGCTAGTGCAGTTAGAAGAGCAAAAGACTTCATGGCTCGAACTGGAAGAACTTCGTTGGAAGGCAAAAGGGATACGAAGTACGGGTTTGATATAAACGCTGTAACATGCTTCAATTGTGGCGAGAAAGGGCACTTCAAACGTGAGTGCACTCGACCAACAAAACAAGGCAATCATAACCCTTTCAGAAACCAGACGAGTACTTCGAATGTGAATGCCCAGCAAGAAAACCGTGACAGGAGGATTGTGGCAGTCAACAACAATCAGAGCCAGTCTGGACCATCAAATCCCAATCGGGCTTTGACTGTTCAAGCTGATGAAGGATGTGACTGGTCTGTACAGTTTGGAGAAGGTGATCAAGGAGGTGGAACAGCTTGCTATGCAAAGATCATCAATCACATCAAGCATGTTCATAAAGAAGAGTTTTCTGAGAGTGATGACAGTTCTGGTTATTCTGGAAGTTCTGATGAAGAAGGCTCTATTTCTGGGGATAATCAGTCTGAGCCTGATGTGAAAGAAGAAGGAGGTGCTGATGTTGAAGATCTACTGAATGAAGCTGATGAGCTCATATGCCAGAAATCAATTCTGATCAAGAAGGCTGCTACTGCATCTAAGGAAATGGAGAAGTTCTTTTCTGAAGATGGAGCTTTTTCTATTCAAACTGCCTTTATGGCAAATGTCTCAGCCTCTTCAAGTCAGGTTAATTCTGAACCTCCTGCTCCTAGTGTTTGTAAATCATGTGCAGATATGAAGCTTGAATTAGAAAAGCTTCATAGTCATAATCAAAATTTGGTTATTGAACTTTCAAAATGCAAAGAGGCAAAAATGGCTTTAACTCGGAACGAAAAAGAATTTAAATCTGTAATCGAAACATTAAAGAAAAGCGTGTCCGAAGTGAACAAACTGGTTTACCATAAACAAGTAAGTATAAATGAGTACATTAACATTGTGGAGGAAACCAAGAAGCAACTAGCCATTGCCCAATGCGAGCATGATGCGATCAAACAAAAATTGGAAAGTTATTCTAACTCCCGTTTTGTGCTTGATCACATCATCGATGTTCAACAACTGAAGGGAAATCAGAAAGGCATAGGATATACGAAATGTCCGCCCCCTTTGAGGCATAACTATACCAAGATGCCTGATGAGGAAGATATGCCACGGTATGAACCCAGTGTGCCTCTGAATTTTGAGGAATTTTCTACTGGCCTAGGGTTCAAACCGGACAACTCTTCAAACACATCCTCTAAGCAACAAGAAACTTCAGCATCCATGAAGCAAAGTCCTCCAATTATCGAGGACTATGAGACATCGGATGATGAATTAGAATTGGATGTAAGTGATCAGGATAAATCACTTGGCAAGATGAAAGGAGTAGTTATTCCACTTGAGAATCACATTCTTTGTGATCCTGATACTCCTGCTGTTCCATCAGTCGAGAAACAAGTGATAGATCCTGTCAAAGTTGACAAGACATCAATGTCAGCTGTTAAAAGCAGTAATGTGTTGTATACGTTGGTTGGTGGTGATAAAATTTACTCAGATCGCGATTTTCCAATTGAAAATGTCAATCAATCTTTCATTGATAAACTCTTTGAAGATAACACAAACAAATTTTTGGGAAAAACACTTCCGGGAATTGTTGTAACACAATGTGATCCAATTCCTAAGGCTGAGATCAGAAAACAGTTTGGAAATCAAAAATCACCAACCACTCAACAACCTAGTGCTTCTAATGGTAAACACCCTGTCAAGCAAGCTCAAAAGCCTAATGTCTCTCAAATGAAATCTGAAACGAAAGGAGCTCGTTTTCAAAAGAAAGTGAAAGATGTCAAATTCGTGTCATCCAAGGGTACTGATAAGATTGAGACTTTTGAGAACAAGTCAAACACCGATTTTGTACAACAAGTCACGATCTTAAAGCGTAACAGTGATAACAATTACACTCAACATACAAATGGGTGTGATGAAAGGGCTAGTACCTCAGGTTCCACGGGTTCGACATCTCATGGTCAATCAAATTCTCCTAAATTTTTGAAAGGAGAACATGCTTTAAATGTGGGGAATTTGGGCATATCATTAAAAATTGCCCAAACGCTCCAAAAGAAAAGTTTGTTGAGAAGTCACCACCTGAAAAGGTTCGCCCTCAACGTCAGTCAGTTTCACCAAAACATGATAGACGAACAATTAAAGAACAAGAAACGAAACTGCGATGTAAGAATATAAAAACTGTTGAAAAAGCTTTAAAATCTGAAGTTAAAACAATTAAAAGGGAACCAAGTATGTCACAACCTTTAAAACCAGAAGCTTCAAAAACTGTTTACAACACTCAATCTGGTAGGCAAAAACAAACTTGGAAACCTAAAGCGGGTGATAATTCAGGGGGAGCAATTGTACTTGAGAATCATCAAGAAATTGAGATCACGTTTCGTGATGCTCAGGGACGACCCAAGACCACTAAGGCTTGGGTCCCCATCCTCAACTGATCTTTGAACGACATGTGCAGGGTGTTCCAGGAGGAACTATTAATAGTCTTTGGATTGTTGATAGTGGGGCATCCAGGCACATGACTGGCGACTTACGGCTTCTGTATGACGTGAGAAATATTAGAGGAGGCTATGTCGCATTTGCGGGAGACAAAGGCGGATACATCACTGGAGAGGGAAGTATCTCCAATGGTATTGTGTGCTTCGATAAGATCAATTATGTTCGTCAAATTGATCATAATCTTCTCAGTGTGTCGCAAATCTGCGATAAAAAGTTCACCGTGCATTTTGATGATGCCGGTTGTTATGTGCTTAAACCTGGGTTCAAAATTCCACAAGAATGGATTCTCTTATCGGCTCCGAGAGTTAATGATCTTTATATTCTCGATATGAGCCAAGCGATTACAACGTCTGCATAAGTCACTTGCTTTGTCTCGAAAGCCACAGAAAAGGAGTCCATATCTTGGCACAGAAGAATGGGGCACATTCACTTGAGGAAAATGAACCATTTGGTGAAAAACAATCTTGTGAATGGTGTGCCTGTGAGAAGTTTTCATTTACAAGTCTCGTGCCAAAAAGGGAAGCAAACAAAGAAGTCTCACCCTTTGAAGAAAATCAACACTGTCAGCATACCTCTCGAACGTCTTCATATGGACCTTTTTGGACCTATGAAGCACAAGACAACATTCGGAGATGCTTATTGTTTAGTGGTTACAGATGACTATTCTAGATTTTCTTGGGTATCCTTCATGGCACACAAGAGCGAAACTCCTGGCATCCTCAAGGATCTACTTACTATGTTGGAGAATCTCTATTCATTGAAAGTGAAGAGGATCCGAAGCGACAATGGTACCGAATTCAAGAATCAAGTTATGGATGTGTTCTGTACTTCTAAAGGCACAGTTCTCGTTATACTCCACAACAAAATGGTGTCGCGGAGAGGAAGAATCGGACAATAATCGAAACTGCAAGAACGATGTTAGTAGAGTCGGAACTCCCTGTTCAATTCTGGGGGGAAGCTGTATCGACTGCAGGCTACACATTAAACCGAGTTCTTACAGTAAAGAGACATGGCAAAACTTGCTTCGAACTCCTTCAGAAAAGGAAACCGGACCTTTCTTACCTAGAACCGTTTGGCGCTCCTTGTACTATGATTGAGCCAGATGGAAAATTTGGAGCAAAGGCTATCGAGGGATTCTTCCTTGGATATGCTACTCTGAATTTTCGTGTTTGGAATCTAGCTACCAAAAAGATTGAGCAATGGAGTGAGGTGAGGGTTCAAAGGTACACGAGTCCTGTTAGGGCTCCGGGTGATCCGTGGATGTTCGATTATGATGGACTATTTGACTCCTTCAATCTGCCAACCTTTGACGAAGAATCAGCAGCTGCTAGAATGTTGTTTGAAAGTGACAATGCTACTGTCTCGCCATTGGTTAGACCTGTTCTTGTTGACCCACAAGGCTCTTCATCGGTTAACAATACAGTTCAAAATGAGGTATTTGAAGATGCTGCTGACTACAATGAGTCTTCGGAAGATGATGAATATCATGATGCAGCGAAGGATCTTCAGCTCCAGTTGTTCCTGTTCAAGGTGCCTTTGCTGATACATCTCATGTGCAGAATGTAGACACTGCTGAAGGGAATGCATCCACCTCTACACACATTCCTGGTGTGGAGTTGGTTGTTGATCTTAATCTTAACAATTTGGGTATCAATGCACGTGTGTCAGAAAATCCTGAAATGAGGATTCATGATACCCATCCCCAGTAGAATATTATAGGAGATGTCCATCGCGGTGTGCAGACGCGTAATCAGCTGAGAAACAACCAGAATGCTGGGTTGTATTCAGCCATTATAGGAGGTCTTCAGAATGACTGGCCCTTCGCGTGTTACGTGTCACAAGAAGAACCAAAATCGTGGAAAGAAGCTTTGAAAGATAATGCTTGGGTTGAAGCCATACAGGAGGAACTGCAGCAATTTCAAAAGCTTGGTGTTTGGAAGCTTGTTGAAAGACCAGAGAACTACAAGAAAATTGGCACTCGATGGGTTTTCAAATGCAAGAAGGATAACCGTGGAGTGGTTATTCGTAACAAGGCAAGATTGGTCGTTCAGGGATTTCGTCAAATCGAGGGGATTGACTACAATGAAGTCTATGCACCAGTTGCTCGTCTGGAAGCTATTCGGATCTTTCTTGCTTATGCATCATTCAAAGGATTCAAAGTCTACCAGATGGATGTGAAAAGTGCTTTTCTTCATGGGATAGTTCAAGAAGAGGTGTATGTCGAACAGCCTCCAGGTTTCGAAGATCCTGTCCATCCCAATCGGGTTTGGTTGCTCAACAAAGCTCTTTATGGTTTACATCAAGCACCTAGAGCTTGGTACGCAACCCTATCCAACTATCTTCTGGAGAATGGATTTAGACGAGGCCTTATTGACTGCACCCTCTTCGTCAAGGAACAAAATGGAGATCTTCTGCTGGTGCAGGTATACGTTGATGATATCACTTTTGGTTCTACTAATGAATCTTTGTGCAGGGAATTCGAGCATATTATGCAGGAAAAGTTCGAGATGAGTGCCATGGGGGAGATGAATTTCTTTTTGGGCCTACAAGTTCAGCAAACCGAGTCTGGGATATTCATCCATCAGACAAAATATGTTGGTGACATCTTGAGCCGGTTCCAGATGTCAGATGCAACGCCCATTGGTACCCCACTTCCGCAGAATCACGGGATTACTCCGGATTTGAAGGGTGAAAGCGTTAACTCCTCCTATTATCATGCTATGATCGGATCTCTCATGTATCTTACTGCTTCGAGGCCTGGCATAATGTATCCAACGTGCCTGCTCGCAAGATATCAAGCTAATCCGAAGGCCTCCCATTTGTCAGCTGCAAAAAGGATTTTTCGCTATTTGAAGGGATGTCCAGACACCGGTCTTTGGTACCCTAGGGATGATAGCTTTGATTTGACCGCATACAGTGATTCTGATTTCGGCGGTTGCAAAATTGACGGCAAATCAACAACAGCAGGATGTCAGTTCTTAGGAAGTCGCCTGGTGACGTGGCAGTGCAAAAAGCAGACATATGTTGCTACATCAACCTGTGAAGCAGAATACATTGTTGCCTCCAGTTGCTGCTCCCAAGTCTTGTGGATACAACAACAAATGCGCGACTACGGTTTTGAATTCCTAACTACTCCTGTTTTTGTTGATAACAATGCTACCTTACAGATCACTAGAAATCCTGTGCAGCATTCCAAGACCAAACACATCGAAATTAAATATCACTTCATATGTGATTGTTTTGACAAAAGATTAATCGATGTTATTCATATCCCCACCGAACACCAACATGCCGACCTGTTTACAAAAGCATTTGATAAATCACGGTTTGATTATCTACTTTTGGTCAACGGCATTAAGGTGATACCTGAGTAAACCGCTTTGGCTAATCGTTTTTGTAAATATTTTCTTTAAAAATTCGAAAAATACAAAAATATTTTCCTTTCGTAATCTTTTAGCATTTTAGGGGGAGAAAATTTCAAGAAAATACAAAAAAATTAGAAAATCTCAAACTATATAGGGTTTGATTATCTACTTTTGGTCACGGTTTGATTATCTACTTTTGGTCACGGTTTGATTATCTACTTTTGGTCACGGTTTCATCCTCGTTTTAATTGTGAAAACTATATAGGGTTGTCTCGCTAATAACATTCAAACCTTTGTGACTCGACCACCTCGCGTCTTGCTTCTCGCGTTAACTATGACACTCTAGGTTTTCCCGAGTAACCCTCTTGTATTAGCAATGTGTACGTACGATTTATTAAATGAAAGTTATGATTATCTTGATATGCTATGTGTTGTATGTATGTATATATATATATATGTGTGTATAAGTACTAGTGGGCCGAGACCATGACTCGAGACCACCTGGTCTCGAGTCAACAGTAAATTGTTGGGCCGGTTGGGCTGCAAACCCCTTTGAGCCCACTCGAAACCCTTGTAGAGTGCACCACCCAAACCGAGTATAAAACCCCTCATCCACCTTCTCCCTTACACTCTCACACACTCTCTCCCTCACTAAAACCCTAGAACTACAAGACCTCCTCTCCTTTCTCTCGGACCAAACCGGTGACAACAAGGACACTCGGCTCGGTTCAAGCTCGGAATCATCATTCGGAAGCTCACCCATCGACTCTTCATACCCTCACACTTCGAGTCTCTACCGGTTAGTGTTCTAATGTGTCCTAGGTGCTATATGTGTACTAGATGTCATGTGTGCTTGATGAATGAAACATATGCTTAACCTCTTTTGTATGATCTTGATTGACTTAGTGAGTAAAAATCATGAAATACATGAAGATTGTTGTTCATCTATGATGTAGATGCTTGATTTCTAGATAAAGTTATGGTTAGGAAGAATAGAATGGTTTGTTAATGATCATGCTAACTTGACATATGAATAAGTAGAAAAATGTTTGAATATGGTGCTATCATGTTCTCGGTTGGGTGTGTGAATGATGATGATGATAATGTAAACTAAGGTGTATATTTGCTTAAATGAACATGTTTGCTTAGGATGAAAACCCTAATGATGAACAACATGAATATGATATGAATGTGTTATAAACATTTGAAAATGCTAGTTTTGATCTGTTTTAGTTAAGGTTTAGACAAGGAAACATGTTTGTGCGATATCATTGGATAGTACATAACATCAAGAAATTAGAATTCTATTGGATAGTACAATGCGGGCAGATGCATCAGAATCAGCAGGTAAACGAGTCGAGACCAACGGTTGCGACTCGAGACCATGACGCTACAACTCGAGACCGCAACGGTTGCGACTCGAGACCTAGACCAAGCAACTTCAAAACGGACTTCAGGGACTCGAGACCATCAAGGTCTCGACTCGAGACCACATCGTGACAACTCGAGACGGGACTCGAGATCTCCGGGGTTGCGAGTCATGCCTGCACCACTCGAGACCGCATGTTCTCGAGTCGAGACCACCTTGTCTCGACTGGGCTGCTCACTTTAGTTATTGGGCCGTAACGTGATTTGTTTGGGCTGCCTGTTTAACTGAACTATGTGTTAGTTGTTACTGTTGACTGATCCAATAGTAGAGCAGGCCCAATAACTCAACATGTAACTGTATGCATGCTATGTGTTAGATTATGTGTAAATACGTGACTCTGTACCCAAACCTGACCTATACTGGTAACCATGTTAGGACGTGGTGACCAGCGTGCTTGACAAGTAACCTAATCTGCCGAGCAACCCAAGGTGAGTTCACACACTAAAAGCATGCGTCCTAGGAAGGGACACGGACAACTGCCAACTTTGGGAAAAATACTTTTGAACTATTATTTCCGGGGGAAATCTGAATGGGTATTTACTATCTCCGAGGGAGATACGTTTGGATATTATTTATAAATCACAACTAGCCAAGCTAAACGAAACTCTATCACCTTAAGTCCCTGCATACAGTACCGATTAATCGCCGGGGGCGAACGGGTTATTAGTTGATAGCGCTATTAGGTTTGACAACCTCACACCGTGACCGGGGGAGATCGGGCATGAACTAGTAGACCTTGCATATTGGTCAATGACGATAGACATTGACTCGGGGCACAACAACTTTCCGTCAACAGTTTCGGTATCTACAGTTTAGTGAGCTTACAGATGGGGTAGCTCCCCATAACGTGATTATAAATGCTTTATCTAAACAACTTACGTTTTCAAAAACTAAAACTTGACACTTCTTGGACTCGCCAACATTATGTTGATACCCTACTGCATGCTTTGCAGGTACCCAGTGATTCAGGAGCTTGCAGCTTGCGGATGTGTAGTGGTCGTCTAACCCGTGTGTTGGGTTTTAAACAAACTTAAACTAAGAACTTTGTTTTTATCCATTTTGTCTATGCTTCCGCTACTTATCTGAACTATTACTTAAACTTAAAACTTTTGAACTTTGACTATGATATTTGCTGACCTTGTGGTTGGTGAGTATTACTATGTTATTTATTATATTGCTCAGTATAATTGGTGGCTGGATCCTGGTCAGTCACGCCTCCAAGCGGTGGTGTTCCGCATGTGGATTTTGGGGGTGTGACATTAACAAACCAACAAAGGGTAAATTAACTAACATCAGATTCAGTCGTTACCCACAACCCCACACATAACCATGGGTGATGTAAAATAACGGGATTTGTCAGATCCTATGGTACCATAACCTAATACTGGTCGGTTGGGCCAAAATTAATGAATGTCATTTGTTATGTAACTACAACCAATAAGTATTGTTCACTTTATTGAAACCGTTATTAGTTTGTATAAACCATCTTAATTGTTTTTGAAAAACCATTGTTTAAACCTTGAAATCATTTTGTACATATGAATCACCACAAAACAATTGAAAACAGTAAAATAGGGGAACTATGTACTCACATGTAGTGCAAAGTATCCTCAATCAATAGAACTTTAAACAACCTCAAGCAAACCAAAGGAATCAAGTAGCACCTAGTAATCGAACCGCTAGTCAAACAATAGACGCCTAAATCGGACGATCAGATAGAATGAAGTCTCGTAAACCAAATGAGTGTTGGAACTCATGTGATATGGTTTAACAAAGCTTACATCCTAAATTGAAACCTAACCTAAGTGCTTTCGACCCATTAAGGTAGCTTACGCTACTTTAACGCGTCGTTTGCGCAAAAGCGCGTTCAAGACGTCTAACTAGTCCTATGACAAGTATTATATGCCCATACATGTTTAATTATGTTACATAATCAGTTACGTGTCAAAAGTTTAGGTTACATATGCTTAATTACCAATTATGTATTAAAAGGGTATTTTGGTAATTTACCAAAGGCATATAAACTACCTATCATGCGACTAATCAAACCTAAGTGACCATAAGGTATAACCTCGAAAGGTTATTCCCTATGCGACTATGGTCACTAGACATGTTTGGTCGGATCCTAATGATCGACCAAACGGGTCGTGGTCGAAAGTCTAAGCGGGTGTTTAGTCCGCTTGACTTACGACTCTACACAAGCACTAAACTAAAAAGTGATGAGCTAAACATGCTAGAACATGTTTAGTTAAGTTAGAAAACAGGTTTTGATACCCTAGAGTAGTTTGGTTACAAAATACGCGAGAAAACGCATTTTGGCCGAAACTACGACTCGTCACTGAACTTAGATAACGTGGTAATCAGTTGGTATAGTCACTAGGGACTATAACCATCGTGATTACGCACACATTATGAAGTTCAAACGAGCTTCACGTTGACCATAAACTGGTCAAAGCAGAAAGTCAAACGCAGTTTGACTTTGACGATAAAAACGAATGAAAAGAACCAAAGAATACTTACAAAAGGTCCCCGCAAGCTCTTGATCCGATTTACTCTCAGGTATGAAGCATAAACTTCAACTTAGATTGCCAAAATCAGATCAAGTGTGAGTTGGGGGGAATGAATGGGGTTGGGTATTTATAGATTTCCTTGAACCGTTAAGATCGTTTATCGAAAACCGAGCTTCAATCTCAACCATCCATGTGGGCACATGGTTTACAAATACAAGGGGCATCTAAATACCAGCCCATAGAATTGTAAAAACCTTTAAATACCAGCCCATGGTTTTGCAAAACCATGGGTTAAAACCATTAACACTTCAAAATTAGACTAGGTTCATTGAATCTGGTCAGAAATTTCAAAAATGGTCCATGCACTTGTAAAACTTGATTTTTGGCACTTTTAAGCCCCGTTAACCCCATTTCAAAGCTCTAAAATGATGTTAAAGTATAGAACTCCAAACATGCTCAAAAATATCTCGGATGTCGGTTCGTTCGGTCGTACGGTTGCGTTATTCGCTTAATTACGACGGAAGTCGTAACGAACGCAAAAACGATCCAAATCAAGCGACGAATGGAATTTTCTTACGCCAAACACTAAAATAAAATATTTTAATGCTTACATAACTTTTTGGTAGTCCGGATATATTCAGAAAGTAAGATATGCGCGAAAATGCAAACTTGTGCACTTTTTGATGCTTTTAGTCCCTATTGATCAATAAAGTTTATTTTAGCATACCGAACCCCTCAAAGCCTATTTCTAAGCTATGTAAAGGTTATTTAGGGTATGCTTAACTTATGATCAAGTTCCAGAATGTTCGTTACTATACAAATCGGTATAGTTTCGCAGTTTGACACAAATAGTCCCTACGATCGAACAAACTTAATTTCAACACACCAAACCATTCAAAACTTATTTCTAAGTTATGTGGAGGTTATTTAAGGTATGTTAAGCCTATGTCACTATTCCAGAGTGTTTGTCGCGTTATACTGACTATGTTTACGCACCAGTTTGCGTATAACCTTCCAGAAAGCGATTTAAAGCTTGAAATTTGGAATTGAATTAAATTGTAAAATCACCAAACACAAATACACACATAATAACACCAAAACACATATAATAACACCAATGCACATTATTTTATTGATAATCAACATTGTTTACATTGTACAACGATTATAGAACACAGTTGTCACAACATGAGTGATAGATCTATTTTTGTGTAGCGAGCCCACACCCGTGAGGCCGAGGCAGCCCATAGTGGTGACTATGTCTTCCAGCCGGAAGCCCGGTACAAATCTGCTAGGTTTGAGTACTTCCTGCACCATTTCACAGATACCAGTGGCTTTGCAACCCATTGGTGATCTCTTTTTCCTTATTGCTACATATCAGGGACCTTTTATACATACATCGTTTACAAAGGTTTATATATACTCACATACACATGAACTCGCTCAACTTTTTGTTGATTTTTCAAACTACATGTATTTCAGGGAATTGATCGGATCTGGCAGGTGATGCACGTTAGGCTGCGTAATAAATAAAGATGTCATCCAAGTTTGTTGGGTTTGGGAGGTGTAACCCTTGCCTGGACGGGTCACATGTCTCCAAACCTCGTTTTATTTAGAGTCTTTTGTTGAGTCCATTGTGAATTCATTTTTAAGCAAGTCATGGATGTAACTTAATTTGGGTAGTTGTTTCAAAACAATTGTGTCATGGTATTTTTAAACTTAATGAATGGATGAACATCTTGTGTTTTATTTTCATATAGCATTCTTGTGATTGTTGCTATGGTATTAAGAGGTCACACCAAATAAACCCACGCTTCCGCAAAAGCCAGGGTTTGACACCATCCCCGGTACACTGGAAATCATGCCCTTTAGCTTCTGAAGTTCCCTAGACAATGCTGATGTCACACCTGCATCCTAAAAAGATCCAATACCGTTAGTAGCAAGTGTATTATTATTATTAGATACACTACCGATCTGAGGATTCTGTCCATATCCTGAAGCATATCCTGAGCTTCTCTCAGTTGACACTCTAACTGAAGAGGGTATCTCAGGAGTGTGATTCTAGGGATGGCTAGGCACAATATTTCCTCGGTTATCTTCAGTATAGACTGCAGACCTGAAGTTCAAAGCCCTGGGTTGCAAGGGAGTCACAGTATCCTCAGTGGGCCTGCTCGAGCTGGATTTCAAGAGTTGTATTTCTCTTAAAATCATTCGGTTGGTCTCCTGCTGCTGCCTCATCTGTTTCTGTACACTACCAAACAAGGTTAGAATTTCATCATTAGAGGCCAGAACAGGGGCGGATCCCTGAAGGCTCCGGGTAGGTATAATATCCTGAGGCTGTGAGGAGGTTTGCGTCCTTGGTGGAGGCGTAGGAAGCACCGAACCAACTGTTGCAGAAGTTGTAGCAGACACAGTAGAAGAGCTCATGTTTGATCTCGAGGCCATTGAAAACAGTGTGGCAAAAAGCTTGGAAAATAGAAAACCAAGTAGTGATTTTGCAAAAGTTTTTAATAAAAATAGCACCACTTGCACCACGGTGGGCGCCAAATTGTTTTGGTCAAAAATTACCTAAGCAATTTAGTGATCAAATTAGTTAAGTGAGGTAGTGTGCTAAGAGAGTGTATCGGAAATATGTTTGTTAACTTGTTTGTAAAAATAGTTTCAGGATATAGCTCAGGATATCGAGCTATATCTATGATCAAACAATGAGCGGAAAGTAAAAAGGGTGACACGAGATATACGAGGAAAGCCCTTGATCAATCTAGATCACCGGCACAAAACCTCGGGAGCTGACAATCGCAGCTGCCTTGTTCTTCTTATTACTTCAAACGTCAGGATACAGTGCAGGATATTGATCAGATCACTAAGTGTTACAATGCTTTTTGTGAAAGTGAGAGTTGCGAAAGAGTTGCAGTGCGAGAGAGCAGTGAGTGTTGTTGTGTCCTATTCGATCTGATTTATCCACCTATTTATAGCTAGTAAACGAAAACAAAATCTCCTATAAGTATGGGATGCCTTCGACTATTCCTTAGTAGTCGTTGGAGACCAGGTAAAGCGGGTTCAACGTCCTTCTTTGAACAACTTAGAGCGAGTCTTCCGGAGAAAAGGTCCTCATGAACGTTGCAAGCTTGGATTCATATTCCTGCACATAATCTATTAGTGATCCTCAGGATATCAACCAGGATGTTACCAATATCCTGAATGAGTATCCCGGGCATGAACATATATCATAAAACTAAGATATAACTTAAGATATTACCCAGGATATGGGCTCAGAATTTCACCCATAACATGATTCATTTTGACCTTGTGTTACCCTATATAGATCACTAGTTAAACGTTCAAATTTCCTACTGCATGAGAATTGGCTATTAAACAGGTTAACTAGATTAGCAAATGAAGTGATAGAGTAAGGGGGAAGACATAGCAGCCATTTAAGAGTTGATCCTGTCAGTGTGGATCCGAAACCCTTGCATAGACATGCTTATTTTATCCTCTCAGGAATGGGATTGATCTCCATCCTTTCTCTGTATTGAGATACATGCTCTTCTGGATCCGTTGAGCCATCATATAGCTTCATGGTTGGTATTTGAAACCTCTTCGGTATCTCTGCATCACAAATAGGTGGTGCAAAACGAGATATCTTGTGACTCCCATCTGGAATTTCAGGAATGGGCTTAACTACTCCTGGAACGCTGGATATCATATCCTTGAGCTTTTGTAATTCTCTGGCCATAGTTTGGTTGATACTTGTATCTTGCACAAAGCCATTGTTAGCACTATAAGAATTATTCAAAGTGTTACCTCCCAAAGGATTCAGATTTGGAATTCCAAATGTCAATCCATATTGGCGAGATTCTGGTATGATTGAGGGACCAGATGAAGCAATAGTTTGCATAGGTATGAAGTCTCCCAAATGAATCTCTGAACTTCTGGGTTCTGCACTTCTTAAGGATCCTTGACCCTGAAGGATGTTGGATCCTTGATGCACCGAAGTTGGGGGTCTTGCAGGATAATCCATGGATCTATGAGCCTGTGATGAGGATCCTTGACCCTGAGATGAGGATCCCTGAACCTGAAACGAGGATCCTGGATGCTGAGAGTAGGATCCTTGAACCGTCTGCGTCCCCATGTATCCTCCTGAACTAGTGAAGGATCCTTGATGCTGGAAGGAGGATCCTTGCGGCTGAAAAGTGGATCCTGAAGGCTGAAAGTAGGATCCTTGAGCCTGAGTCATTGTCGTTGATCCATAATGCATTCTCAATGATCCACCCTGATACTTGACATCTGATGCTGCGGAGTGCTGGGCAGTTATGACCGGAGTGTCGAAATTCAGTGATCTCGGCATCAAAGGAGAGTGATCCTCCGCTGATCTCTTCAATTTTTTTATGTCATCAATCTCTCGAAGGATCATGTCATTAGTTTTGTCCTGCTGTTGCATGTAATCCCTCATCTGCAAAATCAAAGAACAAAGATCATTGTTAGTAGGGCCAGAAGTAACCGTAGAAGTTGGTGGTTGTGAGAAAACGGGGGTTTGTTTCTTCGCAGCATTCTCAGCATTCTTCTGGGATCCAAAAGGTGCTAGAGGCAAAGTGGAATGCCCTGTGAAGAAGTGATCGCCAGCATGGAACTTGAAGTGTTCTTCGCTTGAGAAGCCATGTGGTTGAAGGTGATGAACTGAAATGACCGAAATGAACAAAATTTCTCAGAAATAAAGCACCAATTGCCCCAATGTGGGCGCCAAACTATTTTGGTCAAAAATCACACAAGAATAATACAACCAAATCCGATTTTGTGAGGTGTGATGCTTGAATTAATGGACAAATGTATGAAGAAATATCAATGAAATGAATATGTGACACAAGGATGTATACGAGGAAAAATCCCTTGATCAAGATATGATCTCCGGCACAAAAAACTTGGTGTGATGGAAACTACCGATCACCAACTATATTAAACAAGTAAAGGTTACAAATTGGGATGATAACAAGCTTATTACAAGGATCACTAATGTGTAAAAAGTGTGAAATCGCCAATAAGTTGCAGAGAGTTCTCGAGTAGTGTGTGTTTGCTAACTTGTTCTATCTAATCAAGCTTGTTATCCCTTTATAAAAATGGAAATAATCTAGCTAACTAACTATCCGCAAATCATGCTAGCTTCCCACGACTTCCATAACGGTCATACAAGCCATGCACGTGAAGAATAATGGAGCATATTCCCCTAGAATCTCGGCAAGACCAAGTCCCATTCGAATACTCCTACAAAACAAGTTCAAATATAGTGGAAACAACCGTTAATATAAGGATAATAATGAGGATCCTGGATCCTTAAATCTGCAACGTCTTCTGAGGATCCTTAATTCAAACAGAACTGAGGATCCATGATCCTGGCTGCACTTGAGGATCCGTGATCCATACATTGGAAAATCCATCCCTAACACTTAGTATAAATATACCTCACTGTTAGAGATCTATTTATCACTACACATCACCTTTTCTTTTGTACGAATAGAATTGTTTAGTGATTAGTCTGAGGGGGAGTCTGTAGAACCAATATTCTGTAAAACATTTGAATCATTAATGAAAAACAGATGTTGATGTTGATTTCTCATTTATGATTGCTTTTCTTTATTTACAATACACAATTGTTTTGAGCTTAATTGTTGATTAATCACAAACCGTGTAAACTCAGACTTAACAATTGGTATTAGAGCTTGGTCACGTTAAACTTGATTTCACAATCAATTGAACATAAAAAGATCAGCTCACAAAAGATCCAATACTGTTCGTAGCCCGGAGTAGTAAAGTGTAGAACTCAAAAGTATCTATCACTGATGTGTGCGGTGTGTTATATAATTTATGTATATTTTTAGGCCTTTTTACATTTTAGTCAAGTTTTAAATTTATAAAACAGATATTTTACTAACACTAAACACACATATGGGCAAGTGCACCCATCGTGAGCGTAGTATAGCGTTGGTAAGATACCGAGGTCGTCCAAGGACACAAGAGCTTTTAGTACCGGTTTATCCTCAACGTCCAATCAAATCAAAATTTTAGAAAAAGGTTTAAACATAAAAATAAAAACTAAAAGTGCTGAAAAATAAAAATAAAAGAAAAAACAGATAGACAAGATGAATCACTTGGATCCGACTCGCCTTTAGTGTAACCTTTGATTATTTTTGCACTTTTGCACTTTTTAATAGATTATCTTAGTTATAGTAGTAGGCCCCTCTTTTGAAGGTGATATTACCCTCAACCCAGTAGTTTGAGTCAGCAAGGATACAATCCTAAAGGGTTGGATTATTGAAAGATAATTAATTAAGTTATTAATGCGTAATGTAGTAGGCCCCTCTTTTGAAGGTGACGTTAACCTCGGCTAAGTAGTTTGAGTCAGCAGGGATACAATCCTAAGTAGCCGGGTTAATGTTTTAATAGTAGTTTACATATGAGAGAATCAAGAAATTCGAACCCCCGCCATCCAATACCAGTGAGTATTGAAGGAGGTCCTGCTAAGCTTGACCCAGGTCCTTGCAGATCTATACACTAAACAAGGCAAGACTCTTACCAAACCACTCCCTTAACCCCCGACCAGGTAGCCAACATATCTCCATATAGACCGTGGAGATATGAATGGTGTAAATCTTTTATTTTATATAGACAGTAAAATAACGTCAAGACACCACGGACAAATGATAAGGAAGATTCACCTTCAACATAAGAAACTAGTTATTAAAGTCATTAATACATAACCAAATAAAAAGTGCGAAAAGATTAAAAATAAAAAGTATTACACTAAATGTTTGTCTTCACCAAGTGATGTAAGAGACTTAGGCAAACATGGCCTTTGATTGTCAAGAACTCTTACGATCAATCTTGGATCCATAGACTACTACACACACTCTATGATGGATGATGGATGATGGTGGTGGATGTGGGTTGTGATGGTGGTGGTGGGTGGGTGAAGTGTGAGAGAGGTGCTTTGCCAAGGGATGATTTGCAAGTGAGCCAAGCACCCCTATTTATAGCCTGCACAAAAGCCCGGACACGGCCCAGTGTCCATTGGGCACGACCCAGTCTCCATTGGGCACGGCCCCATGTCCACCCATCTTCTCTTTCTTCATTAAATGCAGTTTTTCTGCATTAGTTGACCACGCCCTCGTGTCTGCTGAGCACGGCCCCGTGTGCAGAAGCGTATCTTTACTATCAAGATTTGCTTGGATTCTGTGAATCTTAGCGTTGACCACGGCCCCGTGTCTGTTGGGCACGCCCCCGTGTTGGGTGATAGAAGCTTCTACAACTTTGTCTTTTCTGCAGACACTTAGGCACGCCGCCGTGCTCAATGAGCACGGGGCATGTTCAGCCTTCTGTTCTCTTGTTTTTGCTTGGGGAGATGCTGCCGAGGGGTCGGGCATGCCACGTTTATTCCTTTTCTTATATTATTGTTAGATTTAGCTGCATTTTTGCTTCTTTTGTTTATTTAAGCTCTTTTAACCCTGAAAATAGAAAAGGAAGACAAAAACACACTTTTTCCAACATTAGTACTAAAAAAGGGTTAGTTTTATGCCACATTTGATGTAATTTATATGTTGCATTTTACACACATCAATCACATTCTCTGTTTTTTCTATTAAAGAACTAAATAAAATGGCACAAAATAATCCCCATAAGACTAGCTTCAGTAGTAAACCCCCTATACTTCTCAGATCTGAATTCAACATATGGAATCGTAGGATGGGTGATATACATTCTCAGCAAAACACCGCGTGTTGGAAGTTCGTTGTATTCGGACCTCACATTCCAATGGTACTTAGTGCCGAAAACCCAAATGTGCAACAACCAAAGAAGCTAGAAAATTACTCAGGATTATCAAAAATTCAAGCTAGATGCCAAAAGCCTTTAGCAATGTGGCAATGGCTCTGTCAAATGATATCAATGCTGGGTTGTTATATTGTAACAGTGCCAAAGAGTTATGGGATGCACTGAAAGAATAGTTTGGTTGAACGGAGGACGTTATCGAGAACGCTCGAGAAATTCTTAACCAACAATATGAAACTTTCACTCATGTCAAAGGAGAATCATTGACACAACAATTTGAACGTTTTTCATGTCTAATCAATGAATTAAAGTTGGTTAACAAATATTTTTCTAAGTCAGCTTTAAGTAACGGATTTCTAAGATCTCTCACTAAGAAGTGGGACTCTATTGTTATAGTAAAGAGAACATCCATAGACTTCAAGTACATGACCCTGACTCAACTTCATGGAAACCTCCAAACTGAATAGGAGCCTGTTCAGAAAAAGAAGCTCTAAGAAACTGGAAAAGTGTCCGACAATTATGTTTTCGAAAACACGGCACCTCTGAGTCAGAAGGGATAGGGATCATCCTCTGGAATGGGAAAAGATCAGAGTTTTGATCATTTATTTATATATCAACTTGAATCAACTCTGATCAACATTTCACAAATTATGCATTTACTGCAAATGATGATGGTCATAATCCTTGATAGTTTGTCATTTGTCCTTGATGATCTTAAGCACATAGACCTAACTGGCCTAGAGGAAATGGATATATTGCATCAAGTGGCACTACTAAGTCTAAAAGCAAATAATTTTTACAAAAGGACGGGTAGGACATATCTAGGATTAGGTGGGATATCAAAAGTGGGGTTGGAGAATCTAAAATCGAATGTTTCAAGTGTAATAGATTAAGTCACTTTGCAAGAGAATGCAAGAGTCAATCAAACAACTCCGCACCATTGATCACATGTCCTAATCAAATACCTCAATCTAATACACAACAACAGTTTTGTCAAAATTCCCAAAATACCCCTAGACCAAGTGTAGAGAACACAATCGACTTTGCACAAAGCATGAATCCTGTGCCAGTGCATTATGTTCAAGCAACTCTAGTTCCTCATGTTTAGTATGTTCAGATGACTATTACACATGTTCAAGCACCACAAGTTGCTCCTACTCCTACACATGCAAATCCTAATCAACAAAGCTTTTTAACTCAATGCTATGTTGATTGGAGCTGCTTACCAGAAACCTTAACTAATGAAACCATTTCTTTAATAGCAAATGATTGTGATGAACATACAAACTTTTGTTTCATGGCACTTGAACATATATCAGGTGAAGGAGATCAAGTTAAAACAACTGTTGGTGAAAGTATTGTTATGGAAACTGCTCATAGCCCATGTCGAACATCTTTTTGTGACCAGGAGAATGTAGTGAGGATTGAAGAAGACTATCCCAAAAGTTCTATTGAATGCGTCAGTGTGGATCAAGTTCAAATGGCTGCCTCTAAGGTATCACCTCAAACTCTCAAAGAGTTCTGTTCTGACAAATGTATCATAGCATTAGCATTTGCTGATATTAAATAGGTGAATGAAAACTTTAGAGAAAAAGTTCAGATCAGTGAAATAATTTTTGAAAAATTAAAAAGAGATTTTAAAACAAGAATTGCTGAAAAGGACCTTGAAATAAGCAGTCTCAAGCATGAAGCAACCATAACCAAAGACTAAATCCAAACAATGATAGAAAAATATCGAAGTTGCACAAAGGAATTGGAATCCACACAAATCATATGTGAAAGATGGGTTGAATCATGTAATGGTTATGAGATGCTTTTGGAATACAAAGAAAAAGCAATGTGAAGTTTGGTGGTGGGTTCTAAAAATATGATCAAAAACAACTTACCAACACTTCCGTTGACTCAGAAATGGTTGAAGTCATACCAACCACCTCAACTGGTGAAGAAATACTGAACCTAGTGGCAAGAAGATCATTCTTGAAAAGCCACAAGGTTCCATTCAATTTGAAAAAAAAAATATGAATTTAAACCAACTTGGTCAGATAAATGTGATAACATCAAACCAGTTGATTTCACCAACCCATATGGTCTTAAGCCACCCAAGATAAAAATTGTTCCTATTACCAACTCTCAAACAAATGTTAAAATATTTGATGCTGGAAGGAGAGATATGGGCAACAGGAAAGATAGGACCCTCAGATCTGATGTGTGAATTTTACGGAAAGAAAAATCATTTAACAAAAGAATGTTTTAAGTTAAATGCTTATGATATTAATAGAGGAAACAACATATCTGATTAAAAGAAAAATCATTTGACAAAAGAATGTTTTAAGAGATTGACAACATACACATGTATATGTTTAAAAGATTGACAATATACACATGTATATAAATCTTTAAAAAATGATAGAAAAGCTCCGATTATTCCAAACAAAAAAAGTTTCATTGTTTTCCTTTTTTGCTTAGGGAAAATCGTGGTCCATAATAAATATAATAAATTTCAATCTTAAACATACCAATTTCACAATATAACACGCGCGTGCGCGCACAAACATATATATATATATATATAAGTTAATAGACCACATATCTAATTAGTGAAGCATATACACATACTAATATAATTACTTTCAAACCTAAACATACAACATATCTAATAATTTAACAAATTTTAAACCGAAACATACATATATACATTCTAAAATAATAACTTTCAAAGGTAAATATACCAATTTCTCAATATAACAACACATATCTAATTTAACAAACAACATATCTAATAATGCAAATAAATAAACATACATACTAATGTAATAACTTTCAAAACCAAACATGCAACATATCTAAATAATTTACAAAATTTGAAACCTAAACACACATACATACTAATATAATAACTTTCAAATATAAAATATAACAACCCATATATTTGAAACCTAAACAAATACATACCAAATTAAACATACAAGTTAGTTCAGTGTAACTTTGCTTTAATGCCAATTGTTGGATCTGAGAGTGTGTGTGTTTGTGTGTGTTTTTGATAAAACAGTTTAAACAAATTTAGAAATCTATCAAAACAATGATAATAAACACATCAATCAATACACAACTGGATTTGGGAAGATGATTGTCAAATGATTCAAATATTCATTCTGATTTCAGTTCAATCAATAGTACAATTCACTCCCCCTCACCAGGTGCACTCACTCTCTTACTTCTTATGCTTTTCTCTCTCTAGATACTTTGATTAGAGGATATTCAGCTGTAATACATCGAGTACTGTTCTAATTACAAGAGGAGAGAACTGATGGTGACGACACCATGAAAGCAACCCTAAACAACCTATTAAATGATGCAATTGCCAACGGTTTGCAAAACTGTTGGACAGTTGGGAAAAATAATTATTACATTGAAACTACTGGATTACAAAGGAAAGCTGGGAATCCAAACTGTTAGAAGAATTCTAACGCTTTTGGAATCCAGTATTTCTGTCTTCTATGTTGACTTAGTCTTTGGTCTTCAACTTTGACTTGTTGACTCATCTGTTGGCTTATTTACGAGCACTTTATCCCTTCTGCACTTGTTCTTTGTATTCCAGTACTTTGACCTAGTAGTTCAGTTTCAACAGTTTTGAGGGTTGTTTGAGAAGCTTTCAAGGGGGGAATTTCTGGTACTTTGAGTTAAACTTCAGCCTTATACCATTAGGCATGGAAGATTGTTCTCTTGAGTTTTGGTTTTCACTAGCAGCAGATCTTATGATCTTATATAACCCAACATATAATATCTTCAATTTTGTAAAACGATACGTACCGGAGATGGGAAAGCCTAAACGTAAATACCAAAACACGTACCAAATTTGTACAGGAGACGGGGAAGCCAGATATTGGGGTTGTTGGATTTGAGTATCAGGAGCCAGAGATGAGAAACCGGAGATGTGGAAACAAGGGACCAGTGGGACAAGAAACTAGGGTGGGCACGCAAAGAGCATATGAAGAGAGATTGGGCGAGAATGTAAGGAATTACTGGCGCCGAGAGTATTAGCTAGTACCCTTCGTATGATGAAATCACAACCGTTTGATCAATCTTGTCTTTAAGGGTCAAATTTAGCACTCAAAAAAGGACGTGTATTAAGTTTGCCACTAATATGGACATTTTTGTAATGAGACATCTTGTGTAATTTCCTTTGATAAATGACAACACATGTAATTTATCTCAAACTTAAACGACGTCAAATGCAATTCATACTTTAATTTTCAATCCTTAATGTAACTATTAACAATTAGAGCTAAAAGGCATAAGAACTAAGTGAGAGAGAGAGATCACCTGGTAAGGGGCAGTACATTCTATACTATGATTGTATTATAAACATTTGTACGAAATGAAATCATTATGCAATCATTCCAAAATCCAACTGTGTTGAAGTTGATGAATTTGTATTAACTATTTAGCTTGAATTTCCATATCAGTTCTATCTATTAACAAAAAAACACACACACCACACTCTCTCAAATCCAACAATTTTCTTGGTCTTGAACTGGTGTCTCAAGCAAAAAAATTTTCCTATCACAAAAAAATACATTATGGATGTTCTTCATGTAAATGTATTTCCTAAATGCAAACTAATTTCCTCTCGAGTGAGCACATCACAACAATAATCTCTTGGGAATAGTCTGCCCTTACACGATTTATGCCAAATTTCGTCAGTTAGTGGGCGCTCTTCAATTTGTCACTCTGTCTAGACCAAACATTTCCTTCGCAGTAAACAAAGTCTCCCAATATATGTGTGCCCCTACTGAAAACCATTGGTCAACTGCCAAACGTATTCTTTGATACCTCAATTCGACATGACACTCTAGTTCTCATCTACAAGCCTTTATAGATGCTCATTGACAGGACTTCACACTACAGGCTTTCCCTATGCTGACTGTGTTGCATGATTGTCGATTCACGGGGGGATTCGTCATATACATGGGTTCTAATCTCATCGCATGAAAATAGATAACAGGTTTCTCAGTCATCCACACAGAGAGTCTGAATACATAGCTCTAGGAGACACCGTAGCAGAACTGACTTGGCTAGAAGCTCTATTAAAGAACTTGGAACAAACACAACTTCAGCTCCAGCCCTCTCTCTGGTGTGATAATCTCGGCGATGTATATCTATTTAAGATTCATGTCTTCCATGCCTGAACAAAGCATATTGAAGTTGATTTTCATTTAATAGGAGAAAAAGTTGCAGAAGGGAAATTAAAGATCCAGTTCATATGTACAAATAATCAGATTGTTGGCATCTTTACAAAGCCTTTGTCTACTCAAAGATTTACATTTTAGGATCCAAGCTACACGTTTCCGTCCAAAGCTTGTGGGGGAATATAAGACAAGAAAGTAATTATGTATAATTAGAGGTTGATTATGCAAATATTAGAGGTAATATTGTGTGAATACGAGTTCTGTAAATACTCATCTCTTGTAACCTCATTTCTTACAATATTTCAATGCAAATCATAATTACACACACTTAACGTTGTTTTACTTTAACTATTCTAATTTTAGCGCCCTTTGTTTGACGAAATTTATTTGCCCATCTGTCACATTTTGGCATTTTGTTTAGTTTATTCTAAGACCTATCCACAAATGAATTTATTGAAGTTACTGGATTTGTTTATTTGATGAATTGTTTTTTATTAGTTGAAGTTTCTCTACAAAGAAATACGTGAAGTTCAATTTGTGTGATTGGATTGTTGATGAAAATTTGATCGATAGTTGTATTTGATATGAAAATGATCTGCTTAGAAATGTCTCTCTAGATAATTTTACTTGTTGATAGCAACTTTTTAATGACTTTTGACCTACTTTTGTTATGTATATGAAATTTAGTTTAATATATCTTTTTATATAAGCTAGCATGATCTGGCCGGATCCGACCCGAAAACTTTAATATATGGCGATAGTAGTCAACACCAAATATTTTTTTATTCCCATTTATAGATTCCTTGGTCTGTTACTGTCGACAAACTTTTTTTTGAACAACAAATTTGGATCACTGACGGACTACTGGAGTATCATTGTGCCACCAGTGGAACCAACCGATCATATCCATCTCCACTAGGCATAATGCCTATCTCCATACACCAATTCAGGAGAAAACCCAATAAATATGTGAAAAAACCCCCTTGTGGGAACCAAACTCAGGACCTAATGATCCTAAAGCCTTATCTCACCCTCAAGATGCCACTAGCCTACCGATTGTTAAACAACTCAACTTTTCTCTCTCTCTCTCTCTCTCTCTCGGACGAATGGAAGATGAACAGTCCCTCTAAAACCTAATTGATCTTACGCCCGATCTTGTGTAAGAATTCTGTGATTGTGCGGTTTGTTCTTTTCCAATCCGTGTGATACGAGCATTGTTAGCGGGGTCGAAGGTTTGGTCGTTATTAGGTATCCCGACAGCCTTTGTGGGTGGGTTTACCTCGGCTAAAGTTCAGATTTTGATTGTTTAGCGGGTCTGTAATCGGTTACGGCTATCGGGATAGTTAAGCTTGATCGATATGAATCCTGTTAACCTTTTAAAAATCTGTTACTCACTTGTAGCCGGAGGAGTATGGCGGGAGGTGGTTTTGACGATGAAGACATACCCTGGGTAGAGGTTAAATATCGAAAAACAAGCGAAACCGTCCAGATAAAGTTGAGGTGACTTTCCTGGTGCAGAATCTGCTTATTGGAGTTTCTAAGTCATTGTTATGGAGAGCATTTCAACCCCATGGTTTCATAACAGATGCTTATGTTGCTCGTAAGAAGGATGCTAGAGGAGGATGCTTTGGATTTGTTAGATATGTAGTGATTGGAAACCTTAATGAGGTTTTGAAGAGTATGGATACAGTCAAAATATATGAAGCTAAGCTCACTATTACATTGGCCAAGTATGATAAGAACAATAAGAGATTCATATACACCTCTGAATTGAGGGGTGAGAAAATTTGGAGGCCTAAGGAATCTGTCCAAAAACAAATCCCAAATCCTATGTTGAATAAGCAGTCGCACGAAGCCAGTCCATCCAACACGGCGTTCCGCTGCGAAGATGTCTTGTTTTCAGATCTATTCCGAAACAAGGGTGAGGATAATCATCAAGCGTCGAAATCGTTCAAAATAGATGGTCCGGGATCGTTGTATGCCCTGCATTGCATTGGAAGCTCGATCCTTGGAACTGCGAAGGACATTGAATCCCTTAACCGTGTACGATAGTTGTTAGAAGCCGGTGGATTGGAAAATTTCGGGTTATCCTACGTTGGAGGTTTGAGTGTTCTGATTACGCTCAGGAATAGGGCAGTGGCAGCTCAAACCCTAGTTTCTTTAATGGACGTTCTCTCGGGAGTGTTGTCGAAGTTCTGTTTCTGGAATGGAGAAATGCTGCCACTGGAACAGATCGTTAAGTTACGAATCTCCGGTGTCCCGTTCATTCTCAGGGATAATGCTCTGTTCAACCGTGTCGGAGCTGCATTTTGACAGATGGTTGAACCGGCTGAATTTTCTTGGCAGTCGTATGACAATGAAAATTGTACTGTTACAATTGCTTCGTCCCAGTGTTCCCGAATTGAGGAGGCAATAGTACTAGATTTGAAGAACCAGAAATTTGTTGCTTGGGTGACAGAAATGTCGGGGTGTTGGTCGCCGGATTTTGACCAAGATGGTTCAGTGGAGGCATCAGAGTGGGAATCGAATCAACATATGGCGGACAATGAAGATGAGGAAGGAGAATTCCGGCCACCGCAGGTTGGAGAAGACGTTCAAGATTCACCGGAAGCTGAAGAGTCTCCGGCTACCGAAAAATCGCCATCGGCTCAACATGGGGAATACATGAATGTTATGCATGGAGAATGCATGAATGTTGTGCATGGGGAAGTGGAAACAGGGAACAAACCCAAAACATCAATGATAATGGGGTGGGTCCTAATGTGGAGACTGATGATATTAACTTGGGAATAGGTGATTCGCTGAACATGAAGGGTAGGGAGGAAAATAATGATGTAGAAGACCCACTACTTGGAAAAAGGCCCAGAGTGCTTCGTAGCCCACCTTCTTTGGGATCTACTTAAGGCCCATCTGCTAGGGGGCCTGTTTGAAGTCTAGGCCTAGATAAAAAAATTCTCTGGACCTCAATACCCCTTATGACGGGGAGAACAACAGTGAATCCCTGTTTTTTGTGAACGACAATAATGTTAGGATTCCATCCCCTCAGGCGCCGACTGCCAATGATAATGCTTTTCCGGCACATGATAATTCGATAGCTGAAGAAGTGGTTGGTATTTCTCAGAATGATCCCGAAGTTGTTGCGACAATCAAGGTGGGTTCTCTTGTGGGTATGAAGTTACGAGACTTTGTGGATAATGTTCGGGATATTATCGATGGTGAAGGTGCTCAAACAGTTCTCCAATGAATTTTCTTTCTATAAACTTACGGGGGATCCGGGATGTCCGGAAAGAGGATTGGGTACGCGGTTTGAAATCGAGCTACCGGGTCCATTTTATCTCACTTCAGGAAACAAAGGTGAGCGCTGACTCTTGTTTTCTTTTTAACAACTTTTGGGGTCGGTCGGTTTTTGCGGCTGACTTTGTCAGTGCGGTTAGTAGATCGGGGGTCTAGCATGTATTTGGGATCCTTCTATCTTCAAGGCAAGGGGTTATCAAAGATAGATATTTTCTTGTTGCTTCTGGTGAACTGATTCCGACAAGTCAAAGGCTTAATCTGGTAAATGTATATGCCCCTAATGATGTGCCTCTTAGGCGGGCTCTCTAGGGGAAGCTGATTAGGGTTAAAAATGACCTTGATGGATTATGGTTATTCATGGGGGGCTTTAATGATGTTAGGACTCCGGAAGAGAGGTGTAACTCAGAGTTCGTTGCTGCTAATGCTGATGCTTTCAACGATTTTATTAGCATGGCAGGGTTGGGAGAGTATAACATGGGGGGGGCAGGCAGTTTACTTAGATGTCTAATTCAGGGGAAAAATGAGTAAACTAGATCGTTACCTAGCTTGTCCGAATTTCATTGACACATGGCCCACGGCTTCTCTTCTGGCACTTGCTAGGGGAAGGTCGGATAATTGCCCGATTCTACTATCTACATCTTCTTATGACTTTGGCCACATACCGTTCAGGTTTTATAATTCTTGGTTGGAGATCGAAGGGTTTCTGTCATACACCTTGGGACTTTGTTACAGGTTCCCTTTTATAGGTGGGGCGGATCTCTGCTTAGCAACTAAGCTTCGATGGTTAAAAAATCGGTTAAAGGAATGGCTGAAAACAAACAAAAACGTTCGGGAAGGTGTCTTTAATCTCAAAAAAACTAGAATCGAGGAATTGGAGGCGGTTGAAGAGAATAGGTCCCTTACCGAACAGGAATTGGATGAAAGAAATGTATGTATGGATTTTGTTTTTGAATTCGAGAGGCTTGTAAATGTAGACATCAGACAGAAATCCTGGGTGAAGTGGGCAATAGATGGGGATGAAAATTCCTCATTCTTTGAGAAGACCGTTAATGCCAACACTAGTAGTGGGATGATTCATGGCCTCTAGTTAAATGGTAGCTGGGTTTCCAATCCGTTGGAAATAAAGGAGGGTTTCTTCGAGTTTTTTTCTCAACAATTTTCGGAGCCTTTGCAGTCGAGACCTTCCATAATTTACCCCAATCTGGCTTCCTTATCGGAAAGGGAAGCTAGTTCTTTGATTTCGCCTTTCTCTTTGTTAGAGATAAAAAATGCTATATGGGAGTGCGATGGCGATAGGGCGCCCGACCCCGACGGTTTCAATTCACCTTCCTTAAAAGATGCTGGGAGAGGTTGCAAGGGGACTTCCTTAGACTTTTTGCTGATTTCTATGATCATGCTTTGGTAAATCGGTTTTACGAGTCTTCTTTTATTGCCCTGATCCCTAAAGTAAAAGACCCGATTCAGCCGTCCCAATTTAGACCCATTAGCCTTATTGGGTGTGTTAATAAGGTTATATCTTAGGTCCTCGTTAATAGGCTGAAAGGGGTAATTAACAAGCTTATCTCAGTGGAACAAACTGGATTTTTGGGGGGTAGGAGCATAATGGACGGGCCTCTAATGCTCAACAAGATCCTTGGGTGGCTAAAAAGGAGTAAAAGACAAGGTATGTTTTTTAAGGTTGATATTCATAAAGCATATGACTCATTATTGGACTTTTCTTGACTCGATAATGGGTCAAATGGGTTTTCCGGATCTTTGGAGAAAATGGGTAATGGCCATTGTTTGCTCTGCGAGGGCTTTGGTCCTCGTTAACCATCTCCTACCCGAGAGTTCCAATGCCAACGTGGTCTTCGCCAGGGCGACCCTCTTTCGCCTTTGTTCTTCGTTATTGCCATGGAAGCTTTCTCAGGTATTATGAAAAAAAGCTTGTGAAGTAAGATTGTATAAGGGTATTAAATGTGGGGTTGAAGGTCCGGAAATATCTCACATGTTATGCGCGGATGATGTGGTTTTTTTAAGTGAGTGGTCTCGGAGTAGTGCTAAGAATCTTTGTAGACTTCTCAGAGGCTTCTACTTAGTCTCTGGTTTAAAAGTTAACCTTGCAAAGTGTAGCTTATTTGGTATTGGAGTGCATAGTTCAGAAATTAATTCTATGGCTAGCGTTTTTCGATGTAAAATTGGGAACTTTTCCCTTCAAACATTTGGGACTTTGGGTCGGAGCTAATATGAATTTGGTAAAAAATTGGAAACCTATATTAGATTTATTCCGAGATAGGATTTCCATTTGGAAGGCTAGACATATTTCTTATGGTGGTAGGGTAACTTTATTGAAGTCGGTACTAAACTCTCTTCCAACCTATTATTTCTCTTTGTTTAAGGCTCCTTGCCAAGTTATCAACCCTTTTAACAAATTGAGGAGGGATTTCTTTTAGGGTGGAACAGAAGATAAGTCTAAGAGGTGTTAGATCGCTTGGGATAAGGTTATCGCCCCAGTGAAATATGGGGGTTTGGGGTTCGGATCACTTAAAGAAGCCAATCTTAGTATGCTCGCTAAGTGGTGGTGGCGGTTTAAGGTGGACCCGGATAGCCTTTGGAGATAGGTGATTTGGTCAATACATCACAATTCTAGAACATGGCAAGCTATTCCAGCAAAGGTTTCCATTGCTGGCCCGTGGAAACAAATATACGGCATTTTGTACGAATTTGATAAAGTAGGGGTGGATCTATCTTTGGCTATAAAAGGGATTGTTGGTAGAGGATCGGGTATCTCCTTTTGGTTGGATGTCTGGATTGGGTATCAACCTCTAGCTAAACTCTTTCCTGCGTTATTTGCTCTTGAGAATCATAAAAATTGCTCGGTTTTGGAAAGACGGTCTGTGGGTTTAAATGGGCCGGGTTGGGTTTGGAAGCGACCTTTGATGTCAGATATGGAATTTTCGCAAGTTTTCCAGTTTAATTGTTTGCTGTCTTCGGAGGGACCGATTAACTTATCGGATAACAAAGATAAGTGGGTTTGGACTCTTGATGAGCAGGGTTTTTTTGGTTAAAAATACTAAGTGGGTCTTACAATTTTCAGCTGCTATTCAACAAAATTCTACTTTTTCGTGGAATAAATGGGTTCCCACAAAGGTTGGTATTGTTGCATGGCGTGCTGGAAAGGATAGGCTTCCGACTAAAGACGCTCTTATTAAACAACACATTTCGGTAAATTCTCCTTTTTGTTGCTTCTGTGGGGATTGTCCCGAATCGGTCGAACATCTATTCGTGTCTTGTAGTTTCTCGCAGTATGTTTGGCATGTTATAATCCAATGGTGTAAGTTAGACTGACCCTTTGTTTTTAATTTCAAAGATCTACTTGGTTTACATCAGCATGTGAACGGATCCAACAAGAAGAAAAATGCATTCTATGCGGTCGTCTTAACAGGGATTTGGAGCATTTGGAACATGAGAAACGAGATAATTTACAATAATAAAAACGTTTCGATAACGAAGGTGATAGAAGAAATCAAGGCCTTAAGCTACTTATGGGTCAAGTACAGATCGAAAGAGGTGGAATTAAAAAGGGAAGACTGGAACAGATTTATGATGTTCAGCTAGGTTCCTTTTCGTTTGTTTTTAGGTTGGAGATGGGTAGAAATGTAAGACAATGGGGTATGGTGGGGTTTGGGTTGGGCATTTGGTTACACATGGATCTTGAATATTCCCAACCCAAAGCCAAGTTTTCAAGGGATATGGTTGGGGCTTAGGTTGGGCGTGGCTGGGCGGGTGGCATAGCCACATCAACAATATTTAAAAAAAAATACATAAACATAAAAAAATAACTACATAAAAAATAAACATCATATTTTTTTAAAAAAAAATACATAAACATACATAATAATTATCAAAATAAAAAACAGTCATTCTTCGTCGTCTTCGTCGGTTTCGAACCCAGGAATCGTTGAAACATGTTCCACCAAATCAGCTCGAAGGTTCTGATGTATATCCCTTGACTTTATTAAAAATTCATTTGTCGCTTTATCTTCGTCTGTTACGTTACCTGGTTGGGGGTCATCGTCATCGTAGTAGGTAACGACCGCTCTACCTTCATCCTCCAAAATCATGTTGTGAAGAATGATACATGTGTACATCACGTTTCCAATCTGATCCTTGTCCCATAGTCGACAAGGCATTGCCAATATTCGCCACCTTTTCTTCAAAACACCG